>NC_051863.1:88116450-88338950 GCF_015732765.1 Culex quinquefasciatus | reverse complement strand
CAAACGAACACTCACGAAAAGTGGCATTTATAGGGAAAGTTTCCTGGCATCGCTGGCTGTGCTGCTGGTGGTGTTGACGGCCAGCCTTTGTTCTTTTTTGCCTTCGTCTCTCGCTCCCCACATTAACTCAGTGCGGACGTTACGCATCGGCGGCCGTTACTGATCGTGTGGTCCGCCCTAGAACCGCCCTGGCGGACCGAGGGCGGGCCGTCTGGGCGGTTGAAATTTGACATTTGAAATTTTTCAATTTCGTCCGCCCTCCATCCGCCTTGGCGTGCCATGGGCGCATTGCCTGGGCGGTTCAAACTGATCGCTGAAATGTTTCAATATCGTTCGCCCCCAAGCACTGCGGCGAGCCAAAGGCTGATTGCCGAGGCGGTTTGCATCTGAAGGAATTTATTTCGAATTTGACATTTCAGTCAGTTTTCAACGAGCTTCGGTGGGTGTTGTTATTTAATCGGCGGCTGCTGATTTTCGTTGTTAAGTTTGTGTTGGGAGAAATGTTGTGTTGTTTAGATTGTTTACTTATGTAAACGAACAGTTGAAAGTGCGTTTGAAATAGTGATTGAAGGTTGTTTTGCAAGAATAGTTATTGTTGGTGTAATTTATGTGACACCCCTTATAAATATTGTTGGCAGATGTGCAATCATTTGGAATACTTAGAATTTGATAAGTTTCATTGTTTTTATGATTTGATTTGTTCTTTTTTGTATGTTTGTATGGAAATTTGGTGTACATTTTGGTAAAAAGTATATCTTTCCCAGGGAAACCTCTTGAAGGGTATCGAGGTGGCATTTACAAAGCGGATTTTGTGCCAATGTTTACTCAATTAATATTAATGTTTTTTTGTGTGAATGTTAACACTCCAAAGGTTGCGGGTTCAGTGCCAGCAGTGGAGGCAATTAGTGGTGCAGCAGCGATTTTTGTCTTTCTTTTGTTTGACGTTTTTTAGGTGTGCATGATGCAGGACGTGGTTAGGAAGTAATTTCAATTATTTTCAATTATCAGTTCAGCGGCAACAATATCATTTAAAATTGTGTTTAATTTTTTTTACAGCTTCCTGGATCATTTATAAATGAACTGCTTATATCCCAAGTAACATTTTTTTCCAGGAGTTCTACAAGAGCTCTTCAAGATAGCTACAGCATAGCAGTTTGGACCGCGGTAGGATAAAACTCTCTTCAAGTACTCTTCCAAACTCCTGAAGAAGTTTTGAAGAGAATGTTATCCTACCGCGATCCAAACTGCTATGCTGTAGCTATCTTGAAGAGCTCTTGTAGAACTCCTGGAAAAAAAATGTTACTTGGGATGTATTTATCTATTCTTCATTTGATTTATTTGAATGTTTATATCATTCCTGTTCCTTGTCCTTTTTTCTACCATTCCTCCATACCATATATGATCAAATTTCATGAACTAACGACAGTTACTTTAATAGCAATGGAACCATCTGAAGAATTTTTCTTTAAAATATAATTATCTTTCTTCCAGCTTCCGGGAATCTTCTTCAATTTTAATGCCTACATTTATCTATTCACTAGATGATTTATTTAAATGTTTATATCCTTCCTTATCCTATTACTTTTCTTTCAGCAATGGAACCATTTGGAGCATTTGTCTTTTTAATTATAGTAGTTTGTTTTGCAGCTTCCCGGAATCATCTTTAAAATTACTGCTTATTTGTATTTATCTTTTCACTGTAAGATTTATTTTTATATTCATATCTACCATTCCCCATACAATATATGATCAAATTGAATGACAAGAAAGAACATGGGGTGTAATCTACTAGGATACTTTCTTCGGATTAGCTGCGCTTGTGTTTGATTAGATTAGAGTATGAATTGTTAACATTCAATACGTTGCCTGTAAGTACCAATAATACATGAACATTTTAAATAATTTAGTTTTTAAGAATTAGTTTAAGAATTATTTTTATTTCCAGGAAATGAAAAATCTTCGCAATAAGTTTGCTTATCAATATATTATTTTGTTTCTTTATTTTTTTCATCATTTCACCTCACTGAACTAACAACGCACGTAAGATGTATTGAGAACAAAATTATGTTGAAAATTATGTTTTTTCATATTTTTGTTTTATTTCTAAATTTCTGCATTTCTATATAAGGCACTTTGTGTTTTTTTTTCAGTTTTAGATGAACTTGAAAAAACACTATCAGAATCCTGAAGGAACCTGAACGGGTATTCTGCTTGGGCGGATGAAATATGTATGAAAGGCGAATCGAGGGCGGACCAAGGCGGTTGGGGCATTTTGGGCGGATGAACTTTATATGGGGGGCGTATCAAGGGCGACCCAAAATTTCAAAATTCAGCATTTTCAAAATCAAGCTCATTGATGACGCTAAAAACCATTTTTGGGTACATCTGGCCATTTTGGGACCGGTTCCAGGTTCTCCGGTGGAACCCGGAATATCCCAACTACGGAGTATTTTCAAGAAATTTATTAGAGTGGCAATATGGGTATCAAAATTCAGCATTTTCAAAATCAAGCTTTTTGATGACGCTGAAAATCATTTTTGACATATCTGGCCATTTTTGGACTTAATATAGCTAGGAATCAAAGTATCAAAATATTTTCCAGATACAGAATTGCTAAAATAATAGGTAACGATGGATCACGCGATGGATTGTAATTTTTCAATTCAAGTTTGTTGAATGTTTGTCTGAACGAGTCGATTAAATATAAATGTTCGGCGAATAAAAGAGAACTTTGAATGAATGATGTTTTCAAGATTTAATTATTCAAGTGGTTTGTGTTACTTGTTGTTTTTATATTTTTTCTGTGATATGTGAAAGCATAGTGTATTAGTACACTGAATTAGGGGAAATCTACCCATTTTAATCCTAATAAGCGGTCGTGTTTGAATGATGCTGGATAATCTAGAGTCTCCCTTGAATTTTACTAAAACCAAGTACACCAACGAGTAGAGCAAGTTTTTATGAACATTTCTGTTTATTTTCACTTTCACTAAACGTTATTCTATTTCTTTACCAAGCATTTAACAAAAAAAAAAATCCCAAGGGTATTCTAATCGAGGCGAATGCATTGGGCCACGCCCATTTTTCTAATATCGGCTTAGTTCTTTTTTCTTCCAACACTCTGTCGAGTGTTGCCATTTGCGCTGACAGTTCAAACGAACACTCACGAAAAGTGGCATTTATAGGGAAAGTTTCCTGGCATCGCTGGCTGTGCTGCTGGTGGTGTTGACGGCCAGCCTTTGTTCTTTTTTGCCTTCGTCTCTCGCTCCCACATTAACTCAGTGCGGACGTTACGCATCGGCGGCCGTTACTGATCGTGTGGTCCGCCCTAGAACCGCCCTGGCGGACCGAGGGCGGGCCGTCTGGGCGGTTGAAATTTGACATTTGAAATTTTTCAATTTCGTCCGCCCTCCATCCGCCTTGGCGTGCCATGGGCGCATTGCCTGGGCGGTTCAAACTGATCGCTGAAATGTTTCAATATCGTTCGCCCCCAAGCACTGCGGCGAGCCAAAGGCTGATTGCCGAGGCGGTTTGCATCTGAAGGAATTTATTTCGAATTTGACATTTCAGTCAGTTTTCAACGAGCTTCGGTGGGTGTTGTTATTTAATCGGCGGCTGCTGATTTTCGTTGTTAAGTTTGTGTTGGGAGAAATGTTGTGTTGTTTAGATTGTTTACTTATGTAAACGAACAGTTGAAAGTGCGTTTGAAATAGTGATTGAAGGTTGTTTTGCAAGAATAGTTATTGTTGGTGTAATTTATGTGACACCCCTTATAAATATTGTTGGCAGATGTGCAATCATTTGGAATACTTAGAATTTGATAAGTTTCATTGTTTTTATGATTTGATTTGTTCTTTTTTGTATGTTTGTATGGAAATTTGTTGTACATTTTGGTAAAAAGTATATCTTTCCCAGGGAAACCTCTTGAAGGGTATCGAGGTGGCATTTACAAAGCGGATTTTGTGCCAATGTTTACTCAATTAATATTAATGTTTTTTTGTGTGAATGTTAACACTCCAAAGGTTGCGGGTTCAGTGCCAGCAGTGGAGGCAATTAGTGGTGCAGCAGCGATTTTTGTCTTTCTTTTGTTTGACGTTTTTTTAGGTGTGCATGATGCAGGACGTGGTTAGGAAGTAATTTCAATTATTTTCAATTATCAGTTCAGCGGCAACAATATCATTTAAAATTGTGTTTAATTTTTTTTACAGCTTCCTGGATCATTTATAAATGAACTGCTTATATCCCAAGTAACATTTTTTTCCAGGAGTTCTACAAGAGCTCTTCAAGATAGCTACAGCATAGCAGTTTGGACCGCGGTAGGATAAAACTCTTTCAAGTACTCTTCCAAACTCCTGAAGAAGTTTTGAAGAGAATGTTATCCTACCGCGATCCAAACTGCTATGCTGTAGCTATCTTGAAGAGCTCTTGTAGAACTCCTGGAAAAAAAATGTTACTTGGGATGTATTTATCTATTCTTCATTTGATTTATTTGAATGTTTATATCATTCCTGTTCCTTGTCCTTTTTTCTACCATTCCTCCATACCATATATGATCAAATTTCATGAACTAACGACAGTTACTTTAATAGCAATGGAACCATCTGAAGAATTTTTCTTTAAAATATAATTATCTTTCTTCCAGCTTCCGGGAATCTTCTTCAATTTTAATGCCTACATTTATCTATTCACTAGATGATTTATTTAAATGTTTATATCCTTCCTTATCCTATTACTTTTCTTTCAGCAATGGAACCATTTGGAGCATTTGTCTTTTTAATTATAGTAGTTTGTTTTGCAGCTTCCCGGAATCATCTTTAAAATTACTGCTTATTTGTATTTATCTTTTCACTGTAAGATTTATTTTTATATTCATATCTACCATTCCCCCATACAATATATGATCAAATTGAATGACAAGAAAGAACATGGGGTGTAATCTACTAGGATACTTTCTTCGGATTAGCTGCGCTTGTGTTTGATTAGATTAGAGTATGAATTGTTAACATTCAATACGTTGCCTGTAAGTACCAATAATACATGAACATTTTAAATAATTTAGTTTTTAAGAATTAGTTTAAGAATTATTTTTATTTCCAGGAAATGAAAAATCTTCGCAATAAGTTTGCTTATCAATATATTATTTTGTTTCTTTATTTTTTTCATCATTTCACCTCACTGAACTAACAACGCACGTAAGATGTATTGAGAACAAAATTATGTTGAAAATTATGTTTTTTTCATATTTTTGTTTTATTTCTAAATTTCTGCATTTCTATATAAGGCACTTTGTGTTTTTTTTTCAGTTTTAGATGAACTTGAAAAAACACTATCAGAATCCTGAAGGAACCTGAACGGGTATTCTGCTTGGGCGGATGAAATATGTATGAAAGGCGAATCGAGGGCGGACCAAGGCGGTTGGGGCATTTTGGGCGGATGAACTTTATATGGGGGGCGTATCAAGGGCGACCCGCTGGCGAACCAGCCTACAGGGGCGGCCGAACCGTATATGAAAGGCGCATCAAGGGCGAGCCAAGGCGGTTGGGGCGTTTTGGGCGGATGAACTTTATATGGGGGGCGGATCGGGGGCGATCCGCTGGCGAACCGGGGGCCGAACCGTATATGAGAGGCGCATCAAGGGCGAGCCAAGGCGGTTGGGGCTTGGGCGGATGAACTTTATATGGGGCGTATCAGGGCGACCCGCTGGCGGACCATCTTACAGGGACGAACCGGGCGAGGGCGAGCACGGCGGTTAGGCGGATGAACTTAGGCGCGAGGGCGACCCGCTGGCGACCAGGCGGTTGAACCATACAAAAACGGCGGGGCGGATGAACGCGGGTGAAACATTGCAAAAACCTGGCGAGTCGCTGGACCAACGTCACGATCTGATCGTGCGCCAAATTTCATCCGCCAGCGGGTCGCCCGGTCCGCCAAATGGCGGATCGCCAGAGCGGTTTGCGGTCCGCCAGCGACCGCCGGCGGGCTGCCCAGTCAATGCCCACATTGACTGGGCAGCCCGCCGGCGGTTCGCTGGCGGACCGCCAAACCGCTCTGGCGATCCGCCAGCGTTTGATTTGGCGGACCACGGGCGACCCGCTGGCGGATAAAATTTGCAACAATTTGGCGCACGATCAGTTTTTTTATCGTGACGTTGGTCCGCCAGCGACTCGCCCCGGGGTCGCCCAGGTTTGCCTTGAAATGTTTCACCCGCCGTTCATCCGCCCCACATACGCCGTTTTAGTATGGTTCAACCGCCCCTGTAGGATGGTCCGCCAGCGGGTCGCCCTCGATACGCCTCCCATAGAAAGTTCATCCGCCTAAAAAGCCCCAACCGCCGTGGCTCGCCCTCGACCCGCCTTTCATATACGGTTCGTCCGCCCCTGTAAGATGGTCCGCCAGCGGGTCGCCCCCGATCCGCCCCCTATATAAAGTTCATCCGCCCAAAAAGCCCCAACCGCCTTGGCTCGCCCTTGATGCGCCTTTCATATACGGTACAGCCGCCCCTGTAGGTTGGTTCGCCAGCGGGTCGCCCCCGATCCGCCCCCCATATAAAGTTCATCCGCCCAAAAAGCCCCAACCGCCTTGGCTCGCCCTTGATGCGCCTTTCATATACGGTACAGCCGCCCCTGTAGGTTGGTTCGCCAGCGGTTCGCCCCCGATCCGCCCCCCATATAAAGTTCATCCGCCCAAAAAGCCCCAACCGCCTTGGCTCGCCCTTGATGCGCCTTTCATATATGGTACAGCCGCCCCTGTAGGTTGGTTCGCCAGCGAGTGGCCCTTGATACGCCCCCCCTATTATAAAATTCATCCGCCCAAAAAGCCCCAACCGCCTTGGCTCGCCCTTGATGCGCCTCTCATATACGGTTCAACCGCCCCTATAGGTTGGTCCGCCAGCGGCTCGCCCCCGATCCGCCCCCTTTATAAAGTTCATCCGCCCAAAAAGCCCCAACCGCCTTGGCCCGCCCTCGATTCGCCATTCACACATATTTCATCCGCCCAAGCAGAATACCCGTTCAGGTTCCTTCAGGATTCTGATAGTGTTTTTTCAAGTTCATCTAAAACTGAAAAAAACACAAAGTATAGAAATGCAGATTCTTGTGTGCTGATATTTAGAAATAAAGCAAAAATATGAAAGAAAAAACATAAGGCCGATGCAAATATTTAAAAAAGTTTTTGTCCCTCGGCCCTGGCTGAGGTCAAGGAGGGGGGGGGGGGCAAAAAAATAAAAAAATATAAAAATTTAAATAACAAGCCATAGTCTTCACATTTAAATGAAAAAAGTGTTTTAAAATGCATTTTACACTAGTTCAGTTCTAGAGTTTTTTTTTGATTAGGTCCTATAAACATATGAAAGACAATAGTTTATTGGTCCTTTTCAAAAAAAAACTCTGGAGTTGTTTTGCAATCATTAGTTTTAAAAAAATCTAAGACCTGACAAAAACAAAAATTGTATCGAAAAAAGATTTTGTGTGTGTGTGTGTGTGTGTGGAGTGTGTGTGCAACCAACCAAACGGGACCACGCGGTCGCTTCTTACAAATTGAGTTGTTTCCATATATTTTAGATTTCCATTTTATACATGCAAATAACTCGCATAGGCATTTGGTGAGTGTTAGCTCTGCCGAGCTTCGGTGACCCATTTCTATGTAGGCTAGCCGTACGCGAGGTACCTCAGCTTGAACCGACAAGCCCTGCTCTAAAGAACGTTTGCATCAATCGGATACAAACGTTATTAAGAACTTCCGATTTCTTATCTGTGGACAAGAAATCAGCGCGTATTTAGTAAGCATATTTTTTATATATATGTTTGTTTTGGATGGATGTCTTGATTGGTGTGAGCGAATGTTAGAATATTAGTGAGAGGGTTTTTTTTTGTTTTATAAAAGGAACGGGCTCACCGAATAATGATATCTTCAAGACCAGCTTCATTTGAATTTCTGGAGTTGCCCAATTTGTTGTTGAACTTGCGAACTGCTGAACCTCCATCGATAAACTTGAAACAGCCAACCTTATCCCGATTTATAGCTTTGATTGATGACGTTGCCAGCGGGCCCATCCATTGTCCGGAAGTGTAGTGTACCGGATGAAGATTGCCATTTGCTGATAAGTGGCTGCTTCTGGATAATCCTGACCGTGATGATTTCCCCCGTTGAAATCCGGGAATCAGCTTTGATTTCTGCAACAGGCTCGAGCTGACACCATACTCCTTTTTGGAAAATCCAGAAGGTTGTGCTCTTAATTTTCCGCTGGAAATCACTTTGCCTTGACCGTTTTTCTTTGACCACCAACTTTTCCACCGGATACCACCATAATTTCAATTTTTGGAAGAAAATTCGCCGATTTTTTGAATATGAGAAAAAACGTGAAGTGAAATTTACAAACGTCAACACGCGCGCCTGTATCGAAAAAAAAAAAAAAAAAGATTTTCCATCGAAAATTTTCAAAAAATCTTAAGATTTTTTTAATAAACCCAAACATGCTAAAAATGATTTAAAACGCAGGAGAATCTAATCTAATCTAATCTAATCTAATCTAATCGAACACAAGCGCAGCCAGTCCGAAGAAAGCATCCGGGAAGAACTTATGGTTAGATTACGCCTCAAGTTCCTTCTTGTCATTATTAATGTTTGCAATACTTTCGAGAACCCCCCGAAGTGTATTACACTCATTAAAGTGGCCCGGCCTACTGCGTTGCATTAACCGCATGAGACAGATTCTATGAACGGATCCCACATTTCATAGAACCATCAGGGGGAAGAAGAAGCCGGGGACATACCGTACCAACCGGTTCGAGTTATTTATAGATTATAATGGTGTGTCGTGTGTAGGGGAATCGTTGGGGAAGGGATTGTTGTATTACATAGTAAATGACCTTGTGACATTATTTCACCACTACGGATTAATTCACTCAAGGAGTATTAATCCCTTGGTGCCCAGATGGCTAGAGCATCCGACTTCCAATCCAAAGGTGTGAGTTCGAATCCCACCTGATTCTAAGTGTTTTTTTTTTCATAAAGTTCATTTAAAGTCGAAAAATTTCAAGGAGACCGGTCGGGAAACGAATCCTGAACCTTCCGCTTATGAGGCGGGACCCGTAGCCATTAAGCCACGGGCCGGTCCCGTAATTATAATAACCACGCACCCAAGCACACAGAACAGCGACACAAAAGAAATAAAAATGAGCATGCAAAAACAAGACAGCGCGTCCCCGTGGTCAGCGCACTAATGATGCCATTATTTAATTATAATAACCACGCACCCAAGCACACAGAACAGCGACACAAAAGAAATGAAAATGAGCATGCAAAAACAAGACAGCGCGTCCCCGTGGTCAGCGCACTAATGATGCCATTATTTAATTATAATAACCACGCACCCAAGCACACAGAACAGCGACACAAAAGAAATAAAAATGAGCATGCAAAAACAAGACAGCGCGTCCCCGTGGTCAGCGCACTAATGATGCCATTATTTAATTATAATAACCACGCACCCAAGCACACAGAACAGCGACACAAAAGAAATAAAAATGAGCATGCAAAAACAAGACAGCGCGTCCCCGTGGTCAGCGCACTAATGATGCCATTATTTAATTATAATAACCACGCACCCAAGCACACAGAACAGCGACACAAAAGAAATAAAAATGAGCATGCAAAAACAAGACAGCGCGTCCCCGTGGTCAGCGCACTAATGATGCCATTATTTAATTATAATAACCACGCACCCAAGCACACAGAACAGCGACACAAAAGAAATGAAAATGAGCATGCAAAAACAAGACAGCGCGTCCCCGTGGTCAGCGCACTAATGATGCCATTATTTAATTATAATAACCACGCACCCAAGCACACAGAACAGCGACACAAAAGAAATAAAAATGAGCATGCAAAAACAAGACAGCGCGTCCCCGTGGTCAGCGCACTAATGATGCCATTATTTAATTATAATAACCACGCACCCAAGCACACAGAACAGCGACACAAAAGAAATGAAAATGAGCATGCAAAAACAAGACAGCGCGTCCCCGTGGTCAGTGCACTAATGATGCCATTATTTAATTATAATAACCACGCACCCAAGCACACAGAACAGCGACACAAAAGAAATGAAAATGAGCATGCAAAAACAAGACAGCGCGTCCCCGTGGTCAGCGCACTAATCTGATTTAAAACGCAGGAGAATGTATTTTAATTTGATTTCAGCTGGTTGCACTTGAATTTTCATTGAAATTTTGAAGTTTATTGTAAAAATATTTTTTTTGCCCCCTGATTTTTCGGGCCGATTTTGTAGGGGGGGGGGGGGGGGGTGACAAAAACTTTTAAAAATATTTGTACCAGCCTAATTTTCAAAATAATTTTGTTCTTAATACATCTTACGTGCGCTGTTAGTTCACTGAGGTTAAATGATGAAAGAAACAAAATAATATATTGATAAGCAAACAAAAATAATTCTTTAACTAATTCTTAAAAACTAAATTATTTAAAATGTTCATGTATTATTGGTACTTACATATAAACAGGCAACGTATTGAATGTTAACAATTCATACATACTAATCAAACACAAGCGCAGCTAATCCGAAGAAAGTATCCTAGTAGATTACACCCCATGTTCTTTCTTGTCATTCAATCTATCTTATATATATATAAAAAATTTCGACGGTTTTGTTCGAACGCGAATCAGTTCAATACGGAGTGTCGGATCGAGGTGCTCTTTGTTGCGTTGGGTTCGTATAAGCCCAAGGAAGGTTTTTACGCTAACTAATTGACACTCTGGCCACTCTGGAACCGGACCCGGAAAAGCTGCAGATTGTATGGGAAAAGTTACGTAAAATCCAATTTTGATCACAGGAGGCTGAATAAGCAAACAAGCATGAAACGTCAGGAAACCAAAAAAGGGCAGGACGAAAGTTTGCCGGGAAGAGCTTGTTTGATCATATGGGGGAATGGTAGATATGAATATAAAAATAAATCTTACAGTGAAAAGATAAATACAAATACGCAGTAAATTTAAAGATGATTCCGGGAAGCTGCAAAACAAACAACTATAATTAAAAAGACAAATGCTCCAGATGGTTCCATTGCTGAAAGAAAAGGAATAGGATAAGGAAGGATATAAACATTTAAATAAATCATATAGTGAATAGATAAATGTAGACATCAAAATTGAAGAAGATTCCCGGATGCTGGAAGAAAGATAATTATATTTTAAAGACAAATTCTTCAGATGGTTCCATTGCTATTTCAGTAACTGTCGTTAGTCCATGAAACTTGATCATATATGGTATGGAGGAATGGTAGAAAAAAGGACAAGGAATAGGAATGATATAAACATTCAAATAGATCAAATGAAGAATAGATAAATACATATAAGCAGTTCATTTATAAATGATCCGGGAAGCTGTAAAAAAAATTAAACAAAATTTTAAATGATATTGTTGCCGCTGAACTGATAATTGAAAATAATTGAAATTACTTCCTACCCATGTCCTGCATCATGCACACCTAAAAATCGTCAAACAAAAGAAAGACAAAAATCGCTGCTACACCACTAATTGTCTCCACTGCTGGCACTAAACCCGCAACCTTTGGAGTGTTAACATTCACACAAAAAAACATTAACATTAATTGAGTAAACATTGGCACAAAATCCGATTTGTACATGCCACCTCGATACTCTTCAAGAGGTTTTCCTGGGAAAGATATACTTTTTTACCAAAATGTACACCAAATTTTCATACAAACATACAAATAAGAACAAATCAAATCATAACAACAATGAAACATATCAAATTCTAAGTATTCCAAATGTTTGCACATCTGCCAACAATATTTATAAGGGGTGTCACATAAATTACACCAACAATAACGATTATTCTTGCAAAACAACCTTCAATCACTATTTCAAACGCACTTTCAACTGTTTGTTTACATAAGTAAACAATCTAAACAACACAACACTTCTCCCAACACAAACTTAACAACGAAAATCAGCAGCCGCCAATTAAATAACAACACCCACCTCGTTGAAAACTGACTGAAATGTCAAATTCGAAATAAATTCCTTCAGATGCAAACCGCCACGGCAATCAGCCTTTGGCTCGCCGCGGCGATTGAGGGGCGAACGATATTGAAACATTTCAGCGATCAGTTTGAACCGCCCAGGCGATGCGCCCATGGCAGGCCAAGGCGGATGGAGGGCGGACGAAATTGAAAAATTTCAAATGTCAAATTTCAACCGCCCAGGCGGCCCGCCCTCGGTTCGCCAGGGCGGTTCTAGGGCGGACCACACGATCAGTAACGGCCGCCGATGCATAACGTCCGCACTGAGTTAATGTGGGTGTGGGTGGTGTGGCTGTAGTGGTGAACAATTCGGCGGCGGTGGCGGCTTGAGCAGAGTTGTTGTGGTTGCTGTGGTGGTGTGGTGACATCAGAGGCGGCGGCGAAGCTTGCACGGTGCACGCCATGGCGGAAGGCAATTATTATTGAAATTGAATGTACCTAAAATGTTTTTTCGTGGAAAGGTAGCTAAGGGGGTCCCTTTTCGATATCTGTGACCTAGAAAATATTTCAAATAGGGATTTTCGATTTTTTGTCATTTTCAGTTTTTTAACTGTATAAATGGAGGCGCACGGTACTTTTGGTTACTTCGCTGTTGCACAGCACCTCCCAAATGCTTTTAATTGCAATGGCTACTGATCAAAGGGGTCGTCCATGAAATATTTCACAATACTTAAGGCCCACCCACCCTTACAACCCCCCCCCCCCATCCCCCTAATTTATTTAACAAAGATAATAACATTATTTTTAGTATGCGGCGTCCATCAAGTATGGAACACTAAAATCAGCAAAAAATAACCCCCTCCCCCCAATGCCACACATTGTCACGCAACCCCTTCCCCCCCCCTTCCTTGAAAAGTCCGGCACGTTTTGTAATTTGTTTTTTTCCATTTTTACTTTCTTTTAACTCTGAGTTCAATCAATGCCTTGTATCATGTTTGATTTATGAGTTAAGCTTATCAAACATCAAATAACTTATTTGGAAATATTTTAAGCCTGAATTTTCATTTTTTTCTATTTCCAGTACCCTTGGTACTCTCTCCTCGACTAATTTCAGCACAACCGATTAGCAGAAAAAAACAAAATTTACGGTTGATTTGGCTGACGAGCGTTAGGTAGTGCGATTCTCGGCATACTGCAAAATAAGTTCATTGTGTTTTCACTGGATAAGGTACAACAAGTGCATTATTTATATAAAACATTCGAAAAATCAGGCCTAAATAAATAAAATTGTTCGCTCTACAGCATTGCCTTGACGTTATCGATTGCGAGATTCCTACTCAAAACTAGGTGTCCGAAGGCTTAATTGTTGAGGCAATTGCAAACCTCTTTTTACACCTTAGCTTCCATCCACCCCGGGATTCGAACTGACGACCTTTGGATTGTTAGTCCAACTGCATACCAGCGACTCCACCGAGACAGGACCCAGGGAGACGACTCCTACACCTGGACTGAGCTAACGACCTAACCTTTAGGTTATACCGGGACCAACATTTACTTCCCCGTCCGACGTGATCAGACAAATCTCGTCTTGAAATATGCCACCGGGACCATCTGGGATCGAACCCAGGCCGACTGGGTGAGAGGCAACCACGCTTACTAAATGTTAATGTTATTGTCTTTGTTAAATAAATAAGGCGGATGAGGGGGGGGGGGTTTGTAAGGGTGGGGCCTTAAATATTGTGAAATATTTCATGGACGACCCCTTTGATCAGTATCCATTGCAATTAAAGGGATTAGGGAGGTGCTGTGCAACCGCAAAGTAACCAAAAGTACCGTGCGCCTCCATTTATACAGTTAAAAAACTGAAAATGACAAAAAATCGAAAATCCCTAGGTGAAATATTTTCTAGGTCACAGATATCTAAAAGGGACCCCCTAAGCTACCTTTCCACGAAAAAACATTTTAGGTACATTCAATTTCAATAATAATTGCTTTCCGCCATGGCGTGCGGTGTGTTGGTTGCGAATTTTTTGGTGGAGTTTTGTTTGATCCGTCTGTGCAAAGACGAGGATTTTTTGTACTTCTGGCCAACGAGATCAAAGGTACGTGATATTGTTTCTGTTTTTGTTTGTGTTTTTTTTTGTTGGTGCTATTTTGCGATTGATTTTTTTTTATTTTGTGTTTAATTTATTTATTTAAGGATGTCTTTGACGGCTACCACCGAACCTTATTTACCCGGTTCAATTCCATTTAGTCAATACTTGGAACAACTGGAGTGGATTTTTCTCCACAATAAATTGAATTAGACTGATTATAAAACATCGTTTTTGGCCATCTGCGGCCAGGAGGTGTATACAATGTTGAAAAAACTTTTCCCTGGTGAAAATTTAAAAGATTTGAGCTATGACACAATAACAGACAAACTGAAAAAGCATTATGATAAAAGTGATTCAGAAGTGATTCATATTTTCAAGTTTTGGTCCAGGAAGCAAGGTCAACACGAGAAGGCTGAAGATTATGTGTTGTCGGTCAAGGTTTTAGCCGAACGGTGCTGTTTCGGTGATTTTAGGGACAGAGCCATTAGGGATGAGGTTTACAAAAAAGGTTGTTCGACGAGGACAACTTGACGGCGGACAAGGCGGAGAAGATGATACTCAATCAGGAGTTGTCGTCGAACCGCACGAGGATTCTGAACAACGGAGATGATGGTAGAAGTAGCTTGGTGAATCGTTTGGGAAGAAGACCGGATCGTACACCGAATAAGGGAGGTTACCGGAACAGGAGCAGAAGTAACAACAGAACTCGTTCTTTTTCGAGCGATAGGAACAAGAACAAGAGTGATTCTGGGAAGCCAACCTTTTTCTGTACGTTTTGTAAGAAGAACGGACACACAAGGAAATTTTGCTATCGTCTTACTAATCGTTGTCCGCGTAAACCTAAACAAAGTGTAAAATTTGTTGATTCTCCTAAACCTTCTTCAAGTGGCAACGGTCTTTTTAAGCGTTTGAAGAAGGACTTGCACAGTGACGACGACGATATGGCCTGCATGATGATTTCGTCCGTCAACAAAATCAACGAACCGTGTTATGTTGAACCTCTCCTGGAAAACAGACGTATGACCATGGAAATTGATTGTGGATCAGCTGAGAGTGTTATCTCTGAGGATTTGTTTAACAGAAACGTTCGTAATCTTGTCGTTAAGCCTTGTAACAAGCGGTTAGTAGTGATAGACGGCAAGAGGCTGACTGTGTTGGGAAAAGTGACGGTAAATGCTCGTTTAGATGGTGTGCAACAACAATTGGACCTTGTCATCTTGCGTTGCGAGATGGATTTCATCCCGCTCATGGGAAGGACATGGCTGGACGTCTTATACAGCAACTGGAGATCAGCTTTTTCACGACCATCTTTACCTGCACAAGGTGTGCATGCTGTTGAGAATGATAGCGTTGTTGTTGATTTGAAGAGTAAGTTCTCTACAGTATTTGACAAGGATTTTTCAAGTCCAATTAAGGGTTTTGTAGGAGATTTGGTTTTAAAGCATAATACACCCATTTTTAAAAAAGCATACAATGTTCCTTTGCGTTTGAGACAGAAACTTATTGATTATCTTGATTGTTTGGAGAAAGGCGGCATTATTACACCTGTGGAGGCGTCGGAATGGGCTTCACCTGTTGTAGTTATTATAAAGAAAGATCAGAGTATACGTTTGGTCATTGACTGCAAAGTGTCGATCAACAAGGTGATTGTACCGAATACATACCCGCTTCCACTGGCACAAGATCTTTTTGTCGCACTTTCTGGTTCAAAAATTTTCTGTGCGCTTGATTTAGCTGGCGCATACACGCAACTTTTACTTTCTGACAAGTCGAGGGAAATTATGGTCATAAACACAATTAAAGGTCTTTACATTTACAACAGGCTGCCACAAGGAGCTTCGTCGAGCGCATCTATTTTCCAAAAGATTATGGATAAAATTTTGCACGGAATTTCCGGTGTTTTTTGCTACCTGGATGATGTACTGATTGCAGGAGATAATTTTGAAGACTGCAGAGGGAAACTTTATTTAGTCTTGGAGAGATTAGCTAAGGCTAACATAAAAGTTAATCTAAAGAAATGCAATTTTTTGTAAAACGTTTGCCATATTTGGGACACATTTTGACAGACCAAGGTCTGCTCCCTTGTCCAGATAAAGTCGAAACTATTCGCGAAGCGAAAGCTCCACGAAATGTTTCAGAACTTAAGGCTTTTTTGGGTTTGATTACTTTTTATTCCAAGTTCATTCCCAATTTATCTCCTCGTCTTCACACCCTGTACAATCTTTTGAAGAAGAACGTCAGATTTGAGTGGTCCCAGGAATGCAATCAAGTCTTCAATGATTGTAAACAATTTTTGTTGAAGCCCAATGTTTTGGAATATTTTGACCCTGACAAGCCCGTTGTAGTGGTCACTGATGCTTGCTCGTACGGAATTGGGGGTGTAATTGCACATGAGGTGAACGGTGAAGAAAAACCCATCAGTTTTACTTCTTTTACTCTGAACAACGCAGAAAAAAACTATCCAATTTTACACCTCGAAGCTCTAGCGGTGGTAAGCACTGTGAAAAAGTTTCACAATTTTTTGTACGGGAAGGAATTTAAGATTTATACTGACCATAAGCCTTCGATTGCCATTTTTGGTAAAGAAGGACGAAATTCGATGTATGTTACACGCTTGCAGAGATATGTTCATGAAATGGCAATTTATGAATATGAAATTTTGTATCGACCTGCAGCTAAAATGGGAAATGCTGATTTTTGCTCTCGATTTAATTTATCTCAGGAGGTTCCAAGGGAGTTGTGTTTTGATTTTGTGAAGAACTACAAGATTATTGCCAAGGATGAGTTTATTTTGTTGATTTTAAAGTACATGCGTGAAGGATGGCCTGATCGTATGGAGAAACGTTTTAGAGATATCTACTCCTTGCACAGAGACAAAGATACCTAATTTAAAAAGATAGACAACTCCCAAAATCTGGGAACAACGCTCAATCATCAAAACCGCAGAGCCATCTGATGGGCTGACATTCAAGTTGTCGAGCTTTCCAATGCCTGTACACGCACACAATGAAACAAAATATGCGCGCACGCACACAGTCAAACATGGTAGTGATGTTGTTTTTCGTTCATCTCTTTCGCACTGTTTTGACTTCGGTTTTGACCAAATTTTGACAGAGCGAGGAAAACATTCAGCGAAATGGCGAGCAAGTTTTGGAATTTCACAGAGTCTCGGCCCGAAACTTCAAACACGAACAAAAGCGACGTTCCGAAGATTGGCAATGACGTTTTGGAATTTTGACAGTCTGGAACGCATGAATTACCCCATTATCGGTTTCCCGCACGGGTGAGGTGGATATTGTTGCACATGGCAAAAGTTGGGAATTTTGCAACTTTTTAAATTTATGCTAAATTTCGAAATTTAAACACAACTCTGCAGTAAACTTATTTGAAAATATAATATAATAATAATAAGCTAAAGGCACGATGAGCCAGATTGGCTCAGAGAAGCGATAAAAGCGGTTTAAATTGAAAAAAAAAATTAATATTTTTTTTTCTTTTCTATAGTTTAACGAACTTTTGTCTGTTTGTAAGTCTTAAAGTTAGTATAGAAATCTCGATAGAAATATTTCCAAAAAAAGTAAATTTTTCGGTTCGTCTACACAAAATCTCATGTTTGTAAACAAACGACGCCATTTTGCCAATGTTCTTCGGTAGCTCATATCAGGCCACTGCCGGGGCCCTGGAATTTCATGATTAAGTTAATTATTATTTTTTTATTAATTAAGTAAATTAATTATGAACAAAGGGGCCCTCAAGACGAGTTAATTGATAGGTTTAAAAGCAAAACTATTTTCAGGTGATTCGGTAAGACCGGATTGGCCAACAATCGGACACAGGTCAGACGGGTGTTACGGCAATATTTGTATTTCTTTGAATCCCAAAACATTTGTTTTATTAATAATCTTTTGATTGTGTGCATGTGTTTTAAATACTTGTTTATTTTTTAATTTAAATTAACGAATTTTTCTATTTATTGCTAAATTGATCAATACGTATCACTACACAATCGAAAAACAACAACAATGTTCGCTAACTGATTGGTTTGCTTCAAATAAAAATTCAAAACAAAAGGCGCTACGCACAGCAAAACACATCCGTCTCGTGCGGTGGCGCGAAAAGCAGTGACAGCAGCAACAAGCTTTTTCGTTTCTTCTCTTCGCTGCGCTGAAACTTTATTTTTTTCTCTCGCTCTCCCACCATCGCTTTAAAGCTTAATGTTTGAATATTTTCCCGTTCGCATCGGAGTGGCGCTAGTGTTTTGATGCCTGAAATTTGACGGAGTTGACGGCATGTGACAGAGATCTTGAAGAAGTCGATGGATGTGTGCTGTTTCAGGATCGTGTCATCGTTCCCGAGGTCATGAAGGAACAAATTTTGAAACTTTTGCACAAAAATCACTCTGGCATAAACAAAATCAAACAACTCGCGAGAAGGACTGTTTACTGGTACGACATGAATGGAGATATTGAAGATTTTGTCAAATCTTGTAAAGTTTGTCATGAAACAACAGCTGTTACCAGGAAAGCACCTTACTCAAATTGGACACCTACAACGAAACCATTTAGCAGGATCCATGCAGATTTTTTTTATTTTGAGAAGAAGGTTTTTTTGGTTGTAATTGACAGTTTCACCAAGTGGATCGAGTTGGAGTACATGAGGAACGGTACTGATCACAGAAAGGTTATCAAAGTGTTTCTTGGGATTTTTGCCAGGTTCGGGCTGCCGGACGTTTTGGTGACAGATGGTGGACCACCGTTTAATGCTGAAGCTTTTGTTAGTTTTTTTGAAAAACAAGGTGTAAAGGTCATGAAAAGTCTACCATATCATCCCGAGAGCAACGGACAGGCAGAGCGATCAGTTCGTTTGGTGAAAGAGGTTCTCAAAAAGTTTCTCCTGGATCCTGACATAAGGAGGTTGGATATCGATGAGCAAATTAGCAATTTTCTATTTAATTACAGGAACACATGCTTAGCCAAAGATCACAATTTTCCTTCTGAAAAATGCTCTCCTACAAACCAAAACCCCTAAACACAATTTTAAACACAATTTGACAAAATCGCAAGATGATAACTGATGGGGGACACTGCGGGTGCGGGGATTCGGGGCCAGATCACGGGCAGGGACGCGACCGTTTTACAACCGCTTTTTGGGGGGCATTCGCCGGATAATCCGGGCAATTTGCGCAACACACGCCGGCCACCCTTTGGGGGCACACGTAACCGAACTGTGCTGGGCGAGCAGCGACGATAACGGGCGGGATCGGGGGCAGCTCACAGGCCAGGTGATAGGCAGCACTATCGGGGGATCACTTTCCGGGGGGAACGTCCAGTCGGACGACTAAAAACGCGGCGCACTTTTGGGGGCAAAACTCGACCGTTCTGTGCGAGTGTAAAACTTTTATTGGGGGCAAAATCCACACTTTCCTTACTCCTTTTTCCTTCCTTCTTCCGTCGGTGACAGTTCTCGCTGTCATCGACACCTCCTGTCATTCGTCCAAACTTATCTAGACAGCGCTGGGCGCTATCTGTTTTGTGTACAGGGATAATTCAATTTTGAATCCTAACATAATACCGGCCACCTTGAAAATTCATTTTCAAAACAAACTACAAACTAAGCAAAAGTACAATCTAAATGTAAATAAATCACTTCTCTTCTTCGGCTTCGTCGGCGCACTCCAGGGGGCAGATCTTCGAGACAGCTCGCTTCAGGATTCCTCCGGCGGTTCGCAGCGTGGCCACACGAGTGACGCCATCAGGTCCAGGGTGCACTTCCAGGACGCGGGCCAGCGGCCAGCGGGCGGGTGGAAGCAGCTCATCCTTGATGATCACCACGGAGCCGACGTCCAGGTTGTAACGACGGGGGTTGCTGCTGTACTGCGTTTGAAGCTCCTTCAAGTACTCGTTCCGCCAGCGGTGCCAAAATCGCTGGGAGTAGGCCTGGATGCGCTGATACTGGTTCAGCCGGTTCAGAGGGACGTCGCGCACGTCCGGCTCGGGAAGCGGGCGGATCATGTTCTTCACCAGGAAGTGGGCCGGGGTGAGCGCGGACAGATCGTTGGGATCCTCCGACAGCCGGGTTAGTGGACGGGAGTTCATGCAGCCTTCGATCGCAGTGAGCACCGTAGTCAGCTCCTCGAAGGACAGCAGTGAGTTTCCGAGCTGCCGGACGATATGCTTCTTGGCCACCTTCACAGTGGCCTCCCAGAGACCGCCGAAGTTGGGAGCGCGCGGGGGGATCAGGTGCCACTGGATGCCGTCGTCCGCCAGGTGCTTGGCGATCTTGTCGCTTTCGGGTCCGGGCTGCAGCATCTGGTACAGCTGGTGAAGGACGTTCTTGGCTCCGATGAAATTGGTTCCGTTATCGGAGTAGATGTGACTCGGCTTGTTTCTTCTCCAGGTGAACCGGGTCAGGGCCATCAGGAACGCTGCAGTGGACAGATCGTTGACCAGCTCCAGGTGGACGGCCTTAGTGCTCAGGCAGATGAAGACCGCGACATAGCACTTGCGGGATGCGGCGCGGCGGTGCGTTGGTTTCAAATACAGCGGCCCGCAGAAGTCGACGCCAGTGCAGGTGAACGCTTCGTTGGCGGTGACTCTGGCGACGGGCAGCTGACCGATCGGCTGCTGGATGGGTTGGGGGTTCGCTCGGCAACATCTGAAGCAGCGGCGAATCGCGTTGCGCACCGCGCGGCGGCCGTTCAACGGCCAGAACTCGTCTCGGACGCTGGCGAGCGTCACCGTGATGCCACCGTGGATCACCTTCAAGTGGTAGTAGGTCAGCATCAGTCGCGTGAACGGGTGGAAGCCAGGGATGACCATCGGGTGCTTCACTGCGTACGGCTCGTCGGACAAGCACAACCGGCCACCAACGCGTATCACACCAGCTTGATCCAAGAATGGGTTGAGCAGGCGCAGAGGGGACTTTGGTGCGACAGGTCGGCCTTTCCGCAACAGCTTGAGATCCTCCGGGAACGTCTCGGCTTGGACGATCTTGACGAGCGCGACCTTAGTGGCTTCCAGCTCGACGACCGACAGAACTCGGTCCGTGTTCCGCTTGTAAGGCTTGCGGACGTTCTGTGCAAAACGCAAAGCGAGGCCTACTGCGTTCAGCAGGCGTCGGTACGAGAAGAAGATGGTGAAGACATGGTTGGGCGGGGCGGTTTGTACAACCAGAATGGGTTTCTCCTTCTGCTCTTCGATGGGGAGCGCACCTTTGAGGTCGCGCTGCGGGGGCCACAGCGGTTTGTGCTTGCCCAACCAGGACGCTCCGAACTTCCACTTGGGGCTGTTGACGAGCTTCTCCGCCGGCATTCCGCGGGACACCAGATCCGCAGGGTTCTCCAAGCCGGCGACGTGCAGGCACTTTGCGCCGTGGGTGATGATCTGGATCTCCGAGATGCGATTCGCGACGAAGGGTTTCCACCTTCGGGGCGCCGACTTCAGCCACTGCAGAACCACCTCCGAGTCGGTCCAGAAGTACACGTCTTGAAACTTCACGTCCAGGGCTTCGACGACTCTCACGTACATTTGCGCGGCGAGAAAGAATGCGCAAAGTTCCAGGCGGGGTATGCTTCGCTTCTTCAGGGGGGCCACCTTCGACTTCGATGTCAGCAAGCTCACCTTGATCTTGCCGTCCGGCGACTCCGATCGCACGTAGGCGACTGCTCCGTAGGCCACCTCGGACGCATCCGAGAAGAAATGGAGCTCGGCGTAGCAGCATTTGCGGGCGAAGGCGTAGCGGTCGATGCGGAAGTTGGTCAGGTGCGAAAGCCCTTCGCAAAAGTCGAACCATCTTGTGCGCAACTCCGGGGGGACCAGCGCGTCCCACTCCAGTGCCAAGTACCACAGCTCCTGCAGGACGATCTTGGCGAGTACGACGACAGGAGCGATCAGACCGAGGGGGTCGTACAGCTGGGCGATTACGGAAAGGATGTTGCGCTTGGTGGGGGACAGATCCCAGACGACTGAGACAACGAACCGGAACACGTCAGCTTCGGGCTCCCAGCTGATGCCAAGGGTTTTGATCGTCTCTTCGGGGTCGAACTGCAACGACGACTGCGTTCCAAGGAGCTCGCTGGGAATGTCCGCCAGGACGGCGAGCGAGTTGGAGCACCACTTACGCAGCTGGAATCCTCCCTTCAGCAGCAGCTTGCAGAGATCGGAGCGCAGCAGGATCGCGTCGTCTACGGTTTGCGCGCCGCCGATGAAGTCGTCCACGTACATGTGCTTCTTGATGGCCTCGCTGGCCTGGGGGAACTGCGCGCCTTCGTCGTCTGCCAGCTGAAGCAAAGTTCTCGTGGCCAAGCAGGACGATGGTGCCAAACCGTACGTCACCGTGGCCAGCTCGTACGTGGTGATGGGTTGCTCCGGATCGAACCTCCAAACAATCCGTTGGTACGGACGGTCTTCAGAGTGCACCGCCACCTGGCGGTACATTTTCTCGATGTCGGCTACTAGGGCGATGGGGAACTTCCGGAAGCGCAGCACAGTGTCCAGGAGCTCGTCCTGCACCACGGGTCCGACTAGAAGCGCATCGTTGAGAGAGTGTCCCTCGCTGGTCTTGGCGGAACCGTCGAACACAACGCGCACTTTCGTCGTCGAGCTCTGTTCCTTGATCACGGGATGGTGGGGCAAATAGCAGGCGCGGGAACTTTCGTCTTCGGCGTCGTCGGGAACCGCGTGCATGTGGCCCAGGTTCAGGTACTCCTGCATGAACTCGTGGTACTGCGGCTTGAGTTCGGGTTGTTTCTCCAGCTTCTGCTCCAGCCACCGGAATCTGCGGACAGCGTTCGTCTTCGACGCGCCGATCATCTGCTGGAACTCGGGGTGCTTCGGCAGCTTGACCACGTACCGTCCGCTCTCGTCGCGCGCAACCGTCTCCTTGAAGTAGGCTTCGCATTTGTGCTCGTCGACCGAGTAGTTGGAACTGCCGACCTCTTCTAGAGCCCAGAATCGCTCCAGCAACTTGTCCACGGATTCGACTGTCGCCACATGACAAGCCACCGTAGGTTGCTGCTCCGCTTCGTCGCTGACCTCAACTGAGCCCGTCGCAATCCATCCAAACACGGACTCGACAAGCAGGGGGACGGGGCCAGCAAGACGGATCCGGCCTTCAAGCAGGAACGAGTAGAAGTGAGCAGCTCCGATGATCATGTCGGCCTTGCGGGACACGTTGAACTCCGGGTCGGCAAGTGCTAGATGCTCCGGAATCTTCCACTGGGCGATCGGGATGGTAACGGGCGGGGTCTCACAGGTCACCTTGCGCAGCACGAGGAAGTCAAGAGTCTCCGCGAAACGGCTGACACGGGATCTGACCTCGGTGCTGACCTTGTGCTTGGCGTTCGTGATCGTGCTGTCAACACCAGAGATGGGTACGTTGGCAACCTTGCGGAACAGATGGAGTTGCTGGCACAAGTGTTCACTCATCACGTTGGGTTGAGATCCGGTATCCAGCAGGGCACGAGCGAGGTGTTCTTTGCCGTAGCTGTCCAAAACGGCGAGCACCACCGTCGACAGCAGCACGCTGGCGCTGCTCGACTTCGTAGCGGCTTTCACGGGAGCGGGGTTCATTGCGGGGGTGGCTACGATGGGGTTCGTGTCCTGCAATCCGGGGCCGGGATGGATCATCGAGTGGTGGCGCTTGTTGCAGTGCTTGCAGTGGTACTTCGAGCGACAGTTCCGGGCAAAGTGGTCGCTTCGGAAGCAGTTACTGCAGAGCCTCTTGTCCGTGACCACCCTCATGCGCTCCGAAACGTTCATGCCGTTGAACGCAGCGCAGTCCATGATCGAGTGCTTCTGTTTGTCGCAGGCGGGGCACAGCGGGAAAGTCTTGGGCGGGGTTTCTACTGCGGCGTTCGAGTTGACGCGGGTCTGGAACGGCTTCTTGGGCGCGGGATTGTGGCTTCCGGGCTTTGACGCGACCTGCTGCGGGCGGTTGATCTGGATCGTCTCCCGAACGCGTGCGCGCCTCTGCAGGAACTCGATCATCGCGCTGAAAGTTGACCGTTCCTCCTTCTGGCCGATCGATTCCTCCCACGCACTCAGCGAAGCGTCGTCCAACTTGTCCTCCAGCAGCTCGATCAGAATCGAGCTCATCTGCTCGATCGGTTCCCCAAGCTGCTTTAAGGTCTGCGTGTGGCACTGGAAATCGTCGACAATCCGGTGCAGCGCTTCAACGGAGTCGTTGGGGATCTTGGGGTACTTCAACAGCGTACGGATGTGCTTCTTCCGCAGGAGATTCTTGTCGTTGTAGTACTTGGTGAGGGTCTCCCAAGCGATGGCGTAGCCCTGAGCGGAGATTTCCAGGTTTGCGACCTTGCCAGCAGCTTCTCCGAAAAGTGACGACCGGAGGTAGTGGAACTTCTGCACGCACGAGATCTCACTCGACGAGTGGATCAGGGAGAGGAACGTGTCGTGGAACGTGAGCCACTTGCTGTAGTCGCCGTCGAACTCCGGGAGCGTGATTGTCGGGAGCTTCACGTTCGACAGGCTAGACAGCAGCGCAGGGCGACTCGTTTCAGAGATGGGCACGGGGGGTCTTGGTTCCTCAGGGGGCAGCTTCTCAAGCAAGCGTGCTTTGCACTTGAAGTACAGCTCCTCCACGGACGCACGCTGCTGCAGGCAGCCCTTCTCGAAAGCGTCGGTGTCGTCCAACTGCTGCCTGTGTGGATCAATCGGACCGCGCACTGGACTCACAATCCAGAGGTCGCCGGTTCGAATCCCGGGGCGGACGCAAAAAATTTCTAAGTGTAAATATAGGTATTCGGTGCCCTCTCCCCGTGCCCATACCTTCACACTTAGGAGACCCGGGAGGCGGAGTCTTGTCGCAAAAAGAACGATACACGCCTGTGGATCCGTTGACGAAACCGCAAGGTTTAAGAGGGCCACATTATAAGGTGTTACGTCGATTCCGTTTTTTTTTTTCCGTCGTCCAACTGCTCGTACTGCGCCATCAGCGACTCGAACGTCTCGAGCGTTTTCTCCAGTCTGCCCAACCGGAGGGGAACTTCACTCTGCTTCTCTTCCGCGTAGCTGTCCAGGAACTGGTTCACACGCGCCAGCGACTCGTTCACCACCTTCAGCCGCGTCTCGAACTGACGGATCTTCTTTAAAGCCGCAGACATCACGGCCACTTCCGGGGCGGCACACGTGGACGAATGGACGAGGCTGGAACGGGTAAAGACCCAGGAAGTACCGCAAATGGGGGGTGATTTGATTGGAGAGGTACTCACCTGGTACCTCTTGGGAATGAGGCCTTGTAAAAATCAAATCAGCCACTCCAACTTCCTCGCGGCAGGCGCGGCGCACTAGTAGTGCAGTAGACAGCACGTGTGGGAAACGTGCGACCCCGTGATCCACGAAGTGAGGTTATCTAACCTCCAAAGTCCTACGTTGTGTTTTGGGACGGGACGTGGCGCACCAGGAGGTATCCTGGTCACGGCACCAAAATGATGGGGGACACTGCGGGTGCGGGGATTCGGGGCCAGATCACGGGCAGGGACGCGACCGTTTTACAACCGCTTTTTGGGGGGCATTCGCCGGATAATCCGGGCAATTTGCGCAACACACGCCGGCCACCCTTTGGGGGCACACGTAACCGAACTGTGCTGGGCGAGCAGCGACGATAACGGGCGGGATCGGGGGCAGCTCACAGGCCAGGTGATAGGCAGCACTATCGGGGGATCACTTTCCGGGGGGAACGTCCAGTCGGACGACTAAAAACGCGGCGCACTTTTGGGGGCAAAACTCGACCGTTCTGTGCGAGTGTAAAACTTTTATTGGGGGCAAAATCCACACTTTCCTTACTCCTTTTTCCTTCCTTCTTCCGTCGGTGACAGTTCTCGCTGTCATCGACACCTCCTGTCATTCGTCCAAACTTATCTAGACAGCGCTGGGCGCTATCTGTTTTGTGTACAGGGATAATTCAATTTTGAATCCTAACAATAACACTGTAAACACTAATGATGATAGTCTAACAGAACAATTCACTAGTCTGAAGAATGGAGATCTGATTTATTACAAAAACATTAACCCAACTGACACAAGAAGATGGTTACCAGCCAAATTTCTAATGCATATATCTGCAAATATTTTACAGATCTCTCTTGGCGGCAGAGTACTTTCGGCGCATAAACGCCAAATCAAAATTCCACAGAATACTCGCCGGAAACAACCCAACATTGTTTTCCGCAGAGAGAGTTTTTCCAAATCGCAACCACCACCAACCAGCAAGCGGCGCAGAGAGCATGCCCAGTCAAATCAATCCGAATTCTGAAACGGAATCTAATTAGAATCGTATACAAATTCCGTTTCAAACGCAACAACCGGTTCGAACACGGAACCGGTTGTTGCGTTTGAAACGGAATTTGTATACGATTCTAATCAGATTCCGTTTCAGAATTCGGATTGATTTGACTGGGTGAGTTTGAAGATTCCGACCGAGGGGGACGTCACTCCTGCGTTCACCGAGCGATAAAGCTCCCTTCTCAAACCTTTGCAGCACGATCTTGTGCTTTTCCGCTTTATGTTGCTTTAACTCGCGTTAACCGCGATAACTTGCTTTTTGGCTTACCTTTTGTTGCTTTCACGCATCAGACTGCTCGATTTTTTTTGACAGCTAGAACTGTCAAACGCATATGATAGTTCTCGTTGTCAAATCAGTCGAGCAGTTTGTTTTGCTGGAACCGATCGTCTGCCATCGGACCGCATCCCGTCGCCGGAAAACTGTGACGACCACGAGGTGGAGGAACAACCTTATTTTCCACTATCTTCCACCTTCCATCTAAAGGTTAGGTATGTACTTGAACAAAATCGCCAAAGCCGCTGTTATTTTATAGCCGTTTCGGGGAAGTTGGTTTGCACCCGGTGCAACGTCGTGAGGGACCACACCCGGAAAGCCGGAAATCGATAAGCACTGGAAAGTCGAGAAGCAAGTTTCGTTGGTGGCGGAACGCGAAGAAGGCGGAGAGCACGTGTCGTGTGAAACGCAGTTCAGCCAACATCCAGAAGGGACACTTTACTTTGATCCGGACAGCGGGGATTTGAGGTGTTCCTCGTACATCGTGATGATGGACCATACGCGGATACATTCTTCGATAGGCTCGAGGATAGGATCCTGTTGTCCAATTCACACGTCAATCAGTGCGAAACCTGCCTCCAAGTGAGACAATTCCGTGCTGCGGGTCAACAAGTCCAAGGAACGAAAAGTGGACCAGGACGATACTCCAAAACACAATCAACCCTCCTACAAGGCCGAACGATACCCACTCGAAACAACAGCATCCAACGCCATCTCAAACCTGGCTGAACACTTACTGATCCGGCTTCAGCGAGTTAGCAGCTTCCGGATGGAATGTGCGAGGAGAGAAAATCGTGAAATCATTTAATCATATTTATATTTTTATCCTATGTTTTTATATATTTATACAGTGATGAAAGTTATGAATTAAACCAGGACAAATTTTAATAAGTTAATTGTTTTCATTTATTCTGCTCGATTTAATCCAAATTGTCCTTCTGGAATTCCGCCGCGCCCTTTTTTTTCAACTCATTGCAATCCTTGATGTGCGCCTCCAGCTTGTGCCGATCGTTTTCCGGAAGGCATTCCATATCCACGTTCACTTCTTTCTCATCCAGTGTTTCAATGTTTTCGGGGTCCGTTTCGCGTCCTCCGATTATGCTGCACTCATCGTCGTCACTGATCTTTTGCCGCATCAGGTACTCTTCGTTTAAATAGCTGAGCGTTACAAACGGAATCGTACCCTTTGTTGTCGGCGATCGTCGTCGGCAGCGGGAGCAGAGCGCGACCGAAAGCTTCCATGGCCATCGATTCCGTACCGGACACGGCACAGGCCATCAGCGTTTCGGAACAACCTCCGCCGTACACGATTCGGGCCTCTTTGAAGTTACCGGCCAGCAAGCGAAAGGGCGGCGTGCAGCGAATGATCCGCTTCGTCGATGATTTGCTGCGTTGCCCCACGGATTACGACGGTACAGGCCTCTCCTAGGGGATCTCCACTGACGCACAGCGTATCCTCACCCATTGACCTGCTCGATCAGATCGCAACGGCCGGGACGAACCTGGTCCGGGTTGTCACCTTGTCCGTCATCTTCTCCTTCTCGGCGACTTCCAGCTCGGCAATATTCGCCATCGAGTCCATCTTGATGCTCGATCCAATAACCTGGATCTTGTCCGTGTCCATCGGCGTGTTGGCGACCAAGATCATTGCGTTCTCGATGCGCTTCGACTGGTGCCTATCGGGCTTCTTGTCCAACAGGAAACCCTCGTCCAAGAACGAATCCTCGAAGCAACTGCCGGTCTTCTTTATGCGCAGAATCGCGTTCAATCCCCTGGATCACTTCAACCGCATCACGGCACCGACGACCAGCTTGGCAAAGTACTCCTTTTGCTGGGACCGAATCCTCGAGCTGAGCGTCGTCCAGGCAATGTTCATCATATCCTCTCGGAACTTTTCCGCATCCGTCAAATTGTCCTGAGCTGCGGCAATCAGCGCCGAACGTGCCGCCTGCGTGGCCGCTCTCCACCCGGCGATAATCGTCTGGGGGTGCAACTTTTGCTCGATCAACTTTTCCGGCTCGCGCAGTAACTCCGACGCCAACACAGTCACGTAAGTCGATCCATCGCCAACCTCGTCGTCTTGGAAGCGACTCATGTTCACGATGATCCGCCGGATTGTCTACGCAGACCGCCTTCAGAATCGTCGCCCCGTCGATGGTGACCTCAACCTGGCCGGCGCTGCGGCCGTGCGCCATCTGAATCATGCCCATGTCCATTCCCTTCGGACCGAGTGTGCTCTTTATCAGGTCGCCGATGGCCCCCACAAACGAGGACAGCCGGGCGATTTCGCCCTCCTCCTCCTCGGCAAACGTTTCGGCGATTCGCTGGGGAAGATCACAATCTGGGCAAAAGCTGGAAATAGATAGCTCTTGATAAATGCAGCGTACAGGATGTGGTGTGCCATCCAGCGGTCAGCGGGGCCCGGCACTGTAATGGCCCCAGTCTAGGCTAATCTACAGCCAAGCACGTCGGTTATTTGCCTACAAAAACAACAATAAGAATCAGTGTCTTGCGAACCTTCGTGGTAAACGGACACTAGAGCTGCGGTATTTTTTACTACCTAAGCTCAGAGTTATTTCAAACAAAATTCACAGTCTTTTTAAAGACTACCTGAGTTATTTTCCAAAATTCTAAACAGTCTTTTCAAGACTAACCCCACCTGAAATTTTGTTGTATTTTACAAACAAAGCCATCTTTTCAAGAGAACTTTGCTTGCAAAAT
Source organism: Culex quinquefasciatus (assembly GCF_015732765.1). Taxonomy (NCBI): domain Eukaryota; kingdom Metazoa; phylum Arthropoda; class Insecta; order Diptera; family Culicidae; genus Culex; species Culex quinquefasciatus. Next base: position 88,309,558 of record NC_051863.1, on the reverse strand, counting down.
GCGTCAAAACAAAGGTAAACGCAAATCTTCTGAAGATTTGGTCGTTACATCGGTGAAGCGTTTGAACGCTAAGCCGGCTAACGGAAACAGAAAAAGAAAACAGCCTTATCCGAGGTCTGATTCTGAAAGTGAGGTCAATCCTCCAATTCCATTGGCAAACAGTTTCGGTGTTTTATCCGAAACTGTTGACGAAGATCCTTCTCCTCGTACTGAGCCTTCTGCCGTCGAGAAACGAGTAAAGGCTCCGCCAATTGTAGTGACTTCCGTCTCCGATTTGGCCAGCTTTCGAACGCAACTGAAGAATTGCAAGGAAACTTGCAATTTGAAGGTTTCGTTCCAGCTTGGTCGAAGAGGAGAATGTCGCTTGTTGACGGAATCTTTACAAGATCACCAAACTTTTGTTGGTTATTTGAAAAACCACAAACACAATTTCTACACGTATGAGACCAAGAATGCTCGTCCATTCAAGGCGGTCCTGAAAGGTCTCTCCAACGACTTGTCGGTGGATGAGATCAAAAACGAACTTAAGGTGTTGCTTGGCTTTGCCCCATCCCAAGTAATACCAATGAAGAAAAAATCAAACGGGAATATTTCTCGCTTTGGTTTGACTTCACAATTTTATCTGATTCATTTCAACAGAAATGAAATCAACAATTTGAAACTTTTGGACAAAGTTCAGTTTTTGTTCCATGTACGGGTAAAGTGGGAGCATTTTAAGAAACATGGCGGTAATGGCCAGAATCTGACCCAGTGCCGGCGTTGCCAGGCATTCGGTCACGGTACTGATCATTGCGCCATGGTTCCAAAATGCATGGTTTGCGGGGATTCTTCTCACGATAAGGACAATTGTCCCGTGAAAGAAGTCACCCAATTTAAATGTGCAAATTGTGGTGGAAATCACAAATCAAATTTCTGGGATTGCCCCATCAGAAAAAAGGTTTTGGATTCTCGTGCTAAGCATCAGCCGAAATCCAAACCGAAATTTTCTCAAAGTCAGGTTGTACCTGCAACTTTAAATCAAACGTTTCTGCTATCTCCCTCTAACGAGAGAGCTAGACAAAATACTTCTACCATTGAAATAGGCAACGGTATTTCCCGAGGTATTTCCTATGCCGCCGCTGTTTCAGGTACAACCAAAAATTTCAAATCCTCTGCCATTCTTCCTGAAATTGGCCAGGTACCTCAAATTCAATCTGAAAATTTTCGGGTGACAACGCTCTGGGATCTTCTGATCTGGGCGATGTTACGTTTGAAAAAATTACCTTTTGCAAAACTCACTGTTTGGTTTGATTCAAACAATGAGTAATGCCACATCCATGATGGAAGCTATCCAGATTGGATTAAAATTTGCGAATGATGTTGTTTTTACCCTGAAGTTTAATCATGGATCTAAGTAATTCCATCAATATTATGAATTTTAATGCTCGCTCTTTAAAAGCGAAAGAAAATGAATTTTTCAACTTTTTACGAGTTCATAACGTGCATGTTGCTGTTATAACCGAAACATTTTTAAAAACTGGCACTTATTTGAAAAGTGATCCAGATTATAAAGTTATAACCAGGCTTGCCACAAATACAGATTTTTTTGGCACATACCAAACACTCAATCGAGTATAACTTTAAAGAATAATATTCTTACCAAAAACTGAACATGTCAAAAGATGCTAACAATGTTTATCTTTTTGGCCAATTTAACAAAAACTGCTCAAATTTATTTTAACTGTAAAAAAAATTCGTTTGTGTTTCGGGCCTGTGCTGAAAAATCTGTATTTTGTGGCAAGCCTGGTTATAACCAATAACAGAATGAATCGAAATGGCGGTGGAGTTGCAATAGTTATCCACCGTAGTATGACTTATAGCACGTTACGTGACTTTAAATTAAAAGTTATTGAAAGTTTGGGCATTGAACTTGAAACTTCTTTTGGGAAAATTATGATTGCAGCTGCATATTTGCCTTTCCAATGCACTGGGGAAAATAAAAATTATTACAAAGGGGATTTGAATAAACTTACTCGGCATAGATCTCGATTTTTGATTATCGGTGATTTTAATGCCAAACACCAATCTTGGAATAATTCAAAAGTAAATTCCAATGGTAAAATTCTATTCAGAGATTGCACTTCTGGTCTTTATTCGGTTTTATATCCGAATGGGCCAACTTGCATTTCTTCTGTTAGAAATCCATCAACAATTGATTTGGTTTTGACAAATCAAAGTCAGTATTGTGGTCCTTTAGTGACTCATGCTGATTTTGATTCTGATCATCTTCCAGTAACTTTTTCACTTTCTCATGAAGCAGTTACCAGACCCAATAGTTCTGTGTTTAATTATCACAAAGCTAATTGGGACAGGTATCAGCATCATATTGAGAATAATTCATGATTTTGTTTTAGAAACCAAAGCTGATATTGATTCAGCCTTGGAATCTTTAACTAATGCAATTTTGGATGCTAGGAATATTGCTATTCCTAAAGTCCAAGTCAAATTTGATTCTCCCATTATTGATGACGATCTTCAGCTTCTGATTCGTCTGAAAAATGTTCGCCGAAGACAGTATCAACGTTCTCGTGATCCTGCACTGAAGCGAATTCAAAAGATTTGCAAAAGGTTATTGACCACAGATTCACTCTCCTGCGAAATGAAAAGTTCGCAAGAGATGTCGAACAAATTAAACCTTATTCCAAACCTTTTGGAAACTTTCAAAGGTTCTTAAGAAACCTCAAAACCAATCCCTTCTTTAAAAGATGGTGATAATATTCTATTAACTAATGGGGAGAAAGCTCAAAAACTTGCTCAGCAGTTTGAGAGTGCTCATAATTTCAACTTAAATGTTCTGAGTCCTATTGAAAATCAAATTTCAATAGAATTTCAGAATATTGTTGAACAAGAGTTTTCATCAGATGATGTTTTGAATACGGATCTGAATGAAATAAAATCTATTATCAAAAAATTTAAAAGTATGAAAGACCCTGGTGAGGATGGCATTTTTTACATTTTAATTAAAAAATTACCAGAAGCAACTTTAAGTAGCTTGGTCAAAATTTGCAACAAATGTTTTGATTTGGCATATTTTCCCAGTAGTTGGAAAAATGCTATAGTAGTTCCGATTTTGAAACCGGATAAAAATCCTGCTGAAGCCTCAAGCTATCGGCCCATTAGTTTGCTTTCATCTATTAGTAAATTATTCGAAAGAATAATTCTTAATAGAATGATGACACACATTAATGAAAATTCAATTTTCGCTGATGAGCAGTTTGGATTTCGCCTTGGGCATTGCACTACTCATCAGTTGTTGAGAGTTTCAAATTTAATTCGAAGCAACAAATCTGAGGGCTATTCTACTGGCGCTGCTCTTCTAGACATAGAAAAAGCATTTGACAGTGTTTGGCATAAAGGTTTGATTGCGAAATTAAAAAGGTTTTATTTTCCGATTTATATCGTGAAAATTATTCAAAATTATTTGACGGATCGTACTCTGCAGGTATGTTATCAGAACAGCAAATCTGATCAACTACCTGTACGTGCCGGCGTCCCTCAAGGAAGCATTTTGGGTCCAATTTTATACAATATTTTTGAATCTATGACATTTCCCCGAAACCCATATTACCGAAGGGACATTTCCCCGAATGCCACTTCCCCGAAAAGACACTTCCCCTAATAGTCATTTCCCGAATTCCATTTACCCGAATTTCCCATTTCCCCTAATCGTCCACATCCCCGAAAGTCATTTTCCCGAATAGGCCACAATCCCGAATGCCACTTACCCGATTAGTCATATCCCTGAATAGTCATTTCTGAATGCCATTTCCCGAACGCGGTCAAGCGGAAATGCCCGGTGCCCCGGAGCGCGCGCTCCTGGGCACCGGGCATTTCCGCTTGACCGCGTTCGGGGAAATAGCATTTTATAAGAAAAAAAATGATGGCAATTTTTATCACATCAAACCACATATAATATTTCTTGAAAGGTTCGTATTGGCCTTGAATGATCAACTATCTTTTTGGATTCACTCAGAACAGACGTAGCATTTTAGGGGGGAAAGAGTGTTGAATGGATTGGTACTATTCATTCATATACAATGAATATTGTTACAGACTTTTTGTTATATCAAGCAAAACAATGTAAATGGGCCCAAGCCGAAGTGTAGACAAAAAGTCTGTCCTGCTCTATCGTAATGTAAACATCCACTGACGAAAGCAGGACAGACTGTTTGTTTACACTTTGGCTTAGGCCCATTTACATTGTTTAGCTTGATATATTCTCAAACCAAATACTTTTTACTTATAGACATGATAATAATAATGCAATAGAAGTTTTGTTATTTTTTATGATTCAGAAAACATACCGTGCGATTTTCATAGTACAGAACCCCGTTCACACTGATCATTTTATTCACATTGCTAGTTTTGGATTTGGCGAAAAGTATAATAAACAAAAACTTTAAATAAAATTTGTACCAGCCTGAACCTATTTGTTCGATTTTTGGGTTCTTGAACACACAACAACTCGATTATCCGAAGGCCTCGGAAAAATTTCACTTCGGATAATCGAACTTCGGATAATAGAAACTTCGGATAATCGAGGCTTCGGATAATCGAGTCTGGACTGTAATTGGGTCCTAAAATTAAGCTGATATTAGTGTTCACAATGCTGCCCATAATTGAAAATTCGGCTATTATGTCAAATCAAGTATTCCGAGAAAAACGCGTTTTAGTGTTTGTCACAAAATCTCCGTCAAGGTAATTTCCCATAAGAGTGGCATATTACCCGTTTGGTTTTTCGCATCGGCAGCCAAGTCTAAACACACGGAAAGGGGATCGATCGCCAAACCAGCGACCGAATTTTGCTGGGTTGGTTTTGCTGATATCAGCGAAATTTTTCTCTAAACCAGCGAAATTTTTCGCTGAAAAAGGTGGCTGCGCGAAATCAAATCCAGCAACTTGGTTTCGCTGGTTTGTTATTTCCGAAACGGTTTCTTTTCCAGCGAAAGTTTTCGCTGGTTTGATACACATCCTTCCGACAGCCGTCATAAATGTTTGTTATTGTTCACGTTCGGAAGCGATTTGTGGCAATCGAATTGCTTTAGGGTTTTTTCAAAACAAAAAGCATGAAAAAGTTCTGCATCAAGTGTTCAGCATTAAAATACATACTCAACAGGTGAGGGTTCTTTTCAATGAAAAGAAGCACGTTTCCATAAAGTTCTCGCAGCAGAAAAATACGGTGCAGTGAAGCTGGAGATGTATTTGTACTGCTGCATAGATGAGTGCACAAATTGTCGCAGGTGGCAGCAAGAATCGTAGGCGAGGTACTTGACCATGGCCGCGGAACAGTTTGTGCTGTGGCAAGTAAGTACAACCTGGTTTATTTTGGCATAGGCTTCTGCCGCCAAAACAAAAAAACAAACGTCGGTGATAAAAAACGCTGATACAGTGCAAAAAAACACTGGTCCAGTGGAAACATTCGCTGAACCAGCGGATTTTTTGCCGGAACCAGTAGAATAATCTCCTGGTTGATTTTGGTACGAGCTGCTGCCGCGGAAAAAAAACCCGGACGTCAGCGATAGAAAACGCTGATCCAGCGTGAAGGAACACCAGTTCAGTGAAAAAATCCGCTGGACCAGCGAATTGTTTCCCAAAACCAGCACAATAATCTACTGGTTGATTTTGGTACGAGCTGCTGCCGCCGGAAAAAAACCCGGACGTCAGCGATAGAAAACGCTGATGCAGCGTAAAAGAACACTGGTCCAGTGAAGAAATCCGCTGGACCAGCGAATTGTTTCCCAAAACCAGTACAATAATCTCCTGGTTGATTTTGGTGCACTGCCGCTTTTTCCAAACCAGCGAGAAAATTTTCTGATTCTAGCAAAACTGATCCCCCAAACAGCGACATTTTTCACCAAACCAGTGTTTTTTTCACTGGTTTGATAGAATTTCATCGGTTTCCAAACCAGCGAAAAAAATTAGCAATTCTAGGTAATTTTTGTGCAGGCTGAGAAATTAGCGACATTTTTCGCTAGTTTTAGCGAACTTTATCGCGATTTGGCGATGGATCCCCTTTCCGTGCACTATTTCAGTAAAATTCAAGGTCCAGAAGAGGCGTTGGAACGTCCTCTACCACCTGGTGCTAATATCTCGTTTTTGCCAAAAGTGGATATTAGCCGTTTTTTCAATGGTGGGCAGAATGATAAAGCTTATTTTTAAAGTACAATGACCCTTTAACGACCGCATTTTTAAAAATTCACTTCCCGGCCCTTCTTGGCAGAAAAGCTCCTACTTGACAGCTCGTTCCAAGGGGACCATAGTTGATCCATCGAAAAAATGTTGTCTTCTTAATAACTTTTTTTTTGCATAAATTAAAAAACGTCATCAGAAATGCTTTTTAATCGTGTTTCTTACCGTTGTTAAAAAAAATTGACAAAGGGCTTTACTACCCAATTTACAACATTTAATCAACAGAATACCCGAAAAAGCTGTTTGTTCGGTAAAATTGAGAGAGAAAATAACTGTTAGTCATGGAAAAAGGCTTTAGCGAAAATAAAGATTAGGGAATATGAAAATTCGGGAAAATTTAAATTTAAACAAACGGCAATTAGCGTAAGTGTCACATCGGGGAAATGGCATTCGGGGAAATGGCCGATTAGGGGAAATGGCATTCGGGGATATAGCCGATTAGGGGAAATGATATTCGGGGAAATGGCATTCGGGGATGTGGCTGATTAGGGGAAGTGGTATTCGGGGATGTGGCCAATTAGGGGAAATGATTTTCGGGGAAATGGCATTCGGGGAAATGTCATTCGGGGAAATGAGCTAGACCCAATATTTTTACTTCTGACTTGCCTGATTTGCCCCCAGGATGTCAGAAATCACTTTTTGCTGATGATACAAGCATCTCCGCCAAAGGTAGAAGCCTTCGTGTCATCACAAGAAGATTACAAAAAAGCTTGGATATTTTCAATTCTTATTTGAAAGAATGGAAAATTACTCCAAATGCTGCAAAACCTCAACTTATTATTTTCCCTCACAAACCAAGGGCTGATTTTCTTAAACCAAAAAGTCATCACATTATAATGATGAATGAGGTAAATTTAAAGTGGGAGGATCAAGTGAAATATCTTGGACTTGCTTTTGACAAAAACCTTACTTACAAGGATCACATTGAAAGTATCCAGGTTAAATGTAACAAATATATTAAATGTTTGTATCCACTTATAAACAGGAATTCTAGACTTTGTCTCAAGAATAAACTGTTAATTTATAAACAAATTTTCAGACCTGCCATGCTTTATGCTGTGCCGATCTGGACAAGCTGTTGCTTAACCAGGAAGAAAAAACTTCAGAGGATTCAGAACAAAATTCTGAAAATGATTCTGAAACTTCCTCCTGGTTCAGCACCAGTGAACTTCATCAATTAGCCGAAGTTGACACTTTGGATGTTATGTCCAATAAGATAATTGATGCATTTCGACAAAAATCATTGCAGTCTTCAGCTGCATTGATCCGCTCTTTATATAGTTTATAAGTTAGTTTTAAGGTATCCCTTTTCCCTTTTGTACATGTAGGACCTCCTACATTTGAAATCACTGAATAGCGAAAGCTACAATATTTCATGAATAAATGAAAGTTGCTAGTATTTAAAATTGAGGTGAAAAGTCATCGATTGTGATTGGACACTCAATAATATTTTAACTGAATGAATGTACATGGAAAAGAAAAACTGAATAAATATAAATTAAAAAAACAACAACAATAAGAATCACAATTAAAATTTCTTAATCGCACTGCTAAATAAAACATTACCCGAAAGCCGTGCGCCTTGCTCTGTGGATGGTAGAGCCGGCGTTCACACCGGAGCAAACTTTTCCGGCCATCGACAAAAAAAAACTAAATTTATGCTATGTTTTTTTTTCTTTCTGTCAAAACTGCTTGACAAAAACAAAAACAAATACCGAGTTGCCAAACATGACCAAAAACTGCTCGACGGCAAGGTTGCAAGATATATTTCCCTGGTTCAAAAGTTGAGCAGACGCTGGTCGCTTTAACTCGCTTTAACGCGCGTTAACTTGCGATAACTTGCTTTAAGGTGGCGTTATGTGAAAACTCGGCACGATGAGTAGCGTTGATGCTATTCGAGCTCGTTTTTGTGCGTTTTAGTGTGTTATCGCGGAGTGACATTCCCCTCGATTCCGACAATGATTTGGATTTTTATGGATTCGCAGCAGAGTCCTCGATTTTCGACGATGATCCGATGGGTGAATCGTCACTGTCGGAAGAAGTTGATCAGCGGCAGCCGATACGAGAAACACGGCCGATCCGGAGGTCTACGAGGCAGATTAAGAAGAAACAAAAAGTGGATTTCAAATATTTTTAATTAGTCAAGTGAATTTGCGCTAGGAATTAATTATTAGCATACTGAATTTAGTTTGTTGGAATTCATTTTCTTTCAAGAAATAAGAAGATTTTAAACACATTTTAGTGTATTCGATTTATGTATGAAGTTTTTTTTAAGGGAAAAGGAGTTGTAATGTCCAGCGCCACTAACTCTCTCAGCACTCTCATGAGTGCTCTCGTCTGAACCAACCTAAATTGTACATTTCATAGAAATATATCTGACTCTCAACTAGACTACCAACGCGACAAGTAGTGTTTTATTTTTCAACCCCGAAACCGCGTCTCGTCAGGTACATGTCCCTCGCAAGGATGAGGAACTCCGTCAGCGAGAACAGGTCACCGTCGGCAGCGTTGTCCTGCACAGGGGCAGGTTCTAGGCCGGCTGCTGCAACGCTCGCAGGAGGATGCGTCGAACTGCGATCAGCCGCGGGTTTTGTCGGTGATCTGGCAGGTGGCTTCCTCTTCTTTTCCTGCAGCTCGATGTACAGCTTCCGGGAAGTACATCCACGGAAGTTGGCGGTGTGATTGCCGCCGCAGTTAGCGCACTTCACGCTGGACTTGTGTTTTTCGGCGTTTCCGCCATCCTGGAGAGCCGCCTTCCGGGGTAGAGAACAGCCTTCGGTGTTGTGCTCCTTGCCACACTTTACGCATCGCGGGGGCAGATTGCAGTTCCGAGACCCGTGTCCAAACTTCTGGCACCGGTGGCATTGCGCAGCATCATTCGGCTTCTTCGTGAAAAACCTCCAATTCACGATGTATCCAGAAAGGGTTTTTACCTGTCGGAGGTCTTGTAATTTGACAGTCTCTTTGTCAAAGTACAGCATAGGTACAGTACATGTGTACCGGTTGCCGTACTCTATTTCGAGAGCACCTTATCTTCGCGTGGAGCAATGTCAAAGTCCTCGAGTTCCTTCGTGACCTCAGGAATGCTCATCTCCCCAAGACCCTGTAGAACTATTTTTACCGGGTTTTGACCTCGGCAGTCGTGCGTGAAGAATTTCACATTCTCTGCCTTGAAAATCTCCAAAACCTTGGTGTAGTCTGCTTGGCCCAACGCAAGAACTTGCATCGCCACCTTGGTCACCTTGATGAAGTATTGAACGTTTGACGGTATCAATAAATCATCAACGGTGGCCGCTAGTGTGTCGATGACGTGAATCATCGGTGGCCTATCTCGAACCCTAGGCAGAGCACACTTCGACGGTAACATTTCAAAAGGCATCATGTACATTTTGACACTTTCTGGGTTATTGCATATTCTGAAAGTACTCCTAATAAGCTACCTCTCCACCAAAAATGAGCAAAAGTTACTTCAGTAAAGTCTGTTTAATCATGATTTTAAATAAAGTAACATAAACAAAATCTCTGCTATCAGCAGTCCCTGTTTATATAGCCCTGTCAATCTGTCAAACAAAAGACTACATGAACCTCGTGACGAAAAAAAGCAACATGAACAAAGCGCCATGTACATTTTTTACTCTGTGTGCGTGCGAGCAGGTGAAGTGTCGTGCTCTGATCGGTCCGTCGAATTTTTCGCGAAAATCGTAGTACACCGGTGCATCGCGGCGTGAAATTCCGTCGAGATACTCCGGAACCTGCAGTGAATCGCCGTGCGCGACGATCGTGAGATTGGCCAAAATCGTTGCAAATTTATTGGTCGACTCGCAGATCAAATCGGGCCATAACAAAGAACCAAAAAAGTCCCCGCGTGGCAAGTACAATACCGTCGTCGTCGTCGTCTTCGTTCTTTTGCACGGCGTTTGTGTTGTGTGCGGGTATCGTCGTCGTCGTCAACGTGCTGGGTGTAGTGCTGCTTGGGAGTGTATACAGAAGAAATTCTCGATAGTGCACAGTGGGTCGGAGTGGAAGATTTAGTGCGAGGAAAAACAACAACAAAAAGTTTTTGAAAATTAAAAAGAAAAATAATTTCAAACGAGAGTGCATTCAAAAACCCAAATCGTGCGTGCGCCCCCCCCCACACCTCCCTCCATCACCCGTTTTTGGGCGGCTGTACCCCAGGTTAGGGGCGGCCCAAAACAACCTGGTGTTCGATTCCTTCTACTTGTGAGCGGCTGTTCCCCACGTTAGGGGCGGCTCCAAAGAAGAGGTTGACCCCCCCCCTCTTTGAGCGTCTGTTCTCCAGGTTAGGGGCGGCTCAAAGAAACCGGTGTCCTGCTCCATCGTCGAGGTAAGCGTCTGTTCTCCATGTTAGGGGCGGCTTACTGCAGGTAGAGTTAGGACCCCCCCTCCCCCGAGCGTTTGTTCCCCAGGTTAGGGGCGGCTCGAATCAGCGTCTGTACCCCAGGTTAGGAGCGGCTGACTAACAGTCCCAGTGCCAGGGTGGGACTCTAAACAGTCCTGGTACGACGGTCCTCCGGCGAGACAGGGGGTTGGTGATGGCTAGACGCACCCGCCGTAAAACTCAAGTGCAGAGAGCTCCAGATGCGAGCCGATCCAATCGCCGACCCGATTTTCGGGGATCCAGGGATTGGAAACTCGGGACGTGGAACTGCAGGTCTCTCAACTTCGATGGGAGCGACCGCATTCTTCACAATGAATTGCGGGTCCGCGGTATCGAAGTCGTGGCGCTGCAGGAGGTGTGCTGGACGGGAAGGACCACCGAGAATTCGGTGGGTATACTATGTATTGGAGCGGCGGCGATACACACGAGCTGGGGACAGCTTTTATCGTGCTGGGTGAAATGGCGAAGCGCGTGATTGGGTGGTGGCCAGTCAACGACAGAATGTGCCGGTTGAGAATCAAGGGCCGATTCTTCAACCTGAGCATCATCAACGTGCACAGCCCGCACATGGGAAGCGACGCCGATGACAAGGACGCTTTCTACGAGCTTCTTGACCGCGAGTACAGGAAGTGTCCAAAACACGACGTCAAGATTGTCATCGGCGACTTGAACGCTCAAGTTGGCCAGGAGGAGGAGTTTAGACCGGTTATTGGGAGGTTCAGCGCTCTCCAGCAGACGAACGAGAACGGCCTACGACTCATCGATTTCGCTACCTCCCGAAACATGGCCATACGTAGTACCTTCTTCCAGCACACCTCCCTATACAAGTACACCTGGAGATCACCAAACGACACGGAGACGCAAATCGACCATGTTCTCATCGATGGTCGGCACTTAATCGACGTCAGAACCTACCATGGCGCGGACATCGACTCGGACCACTACCTGGTGGTGGCCAAGCTGCGCCAACGCCTGTCTGAGGTCAACAAGATCCGGTACCGTCGCCCGCAGCGGTATAATCTGGAGCGGCTCAAGGATCCTGAGGTCGCTACCCAGTACGCGCGGGAACTCGAAGCTGCGTTGCCTGACGAGGGTGAGCTTGCCGAAGCCCCTCTGGAGGCCTGCTGGAGCCATATGGAAGCAGCCATCAACGCAGCGGCATCGAGCGCCATCGGGTACGTGGACCGAGTTCGACGGAACGGCTGGTTCGACGAGGAATGTCAGGCGATTTAGGACGAGAAGAAAGCAGCGCGGGACAAGTGGCTGCTGCGCAACACCCGTGGGAACAAGGAGTCGTACAAACAGTTGTGAAGATAGCAAACCCATCTCTTTCGGGACAAGAAGCGCCGCCTGGAAGAGTTGGAGTTCCAGGATATGGAGCAGCTGTATCGCTCCAACGAAACGCGTAAGTTCTACAAGAAACTCAGTCAATCCCGGACTGGCTTCATGCCGCGAGCCGAAATGTGCCGGGATAAGGACGGAGGAATCTTGACGGACGAGCGTGAGGTGATCGAAAGGTGGAAGCAGCACTTCGACGAGCACCTGAACGGCCCAGAGGCGGAGTACCAGGGCGACGGGAGAAACGACGTCAGCGGTATGGTGGACGGCGAGGACGAGCCAGCACCCACGATGAGGGAAGTTAAGGATGCCATCAAGAAGCTGAAGAACAACAAAGCAGCGGGTAAGGATGGTATCGGTGCTGAACTCATCAAGATGGGCCCGGACAAGCTGGCGGCCTGTCTACACCGGCTGATAGTCAAGGTCTGGGACACAGAACAGCTACCGGAGGAGTGGAAAGAGGGAGTAATATGCCCGATCTACAAGAAGGGGGACAAGTTGGAATGTGAGAACTATCGAGCCATCACTATTCTCAACGCGGCCTACAAAGTGCTGTCTCAGATCATCTTCTGTCGTCTGTCGGAGCGAGCAAAGGATTTCGTTGGGCCGTACCAAGCCGGTTTTCTGGAGGGGAAATCGACGACGGACCAAATCTTTTTGCTGCGCCAAATCCTCCAAAAATGTCGCGAGTACCAGATCCCGACGCACCACCTGTTCATCGATTTCAAAGCCGCGTACGACTTGGTCGATCGCGAAGAGCTATGGAAGATCATGTACGAGAACGGCTTTCCCAGGAAGCTGATCAGACTGGTGAAATCAACGATGGACGGGGCACGGTGCAGCGTGAAGATTTCGGGGGTGATGTCCGACCCGATCGAATCGCGCAAGGGACTGCGACAAGGCGACGGTATCTCCGGCCTCTGTTTCAACATTGGGCTTGAAGGTGTAATGAGGCGGGCGGGCTTCAACATGCGGGGCACGATTATCAACCGATCCAGCCAATTCATCTGCTATGCCGACGACATGGACATTGTCGGCAGGACGTTCGAGGAGGTGGCCAGGAGGTACACCGAATTGAAGCGGGAAGCAGAGAAGGTTGGATTGAAGGTGAATGTGGCGAAGACGAAATATCTGCTGGCAGGAGGAACCGAGTCCCTTAGGGCTCGCATAGGACCGAACGTGACGATCGACGGCGACGAGTTCGAGGTCGTGGAGGAGTTTGTGTACCTCGGATCGTTGGTTACGTCGGACAACAACTGCAGCAGAGAAATTCGGAGGCGCATCATCACCGGTAGTCGTGCCTACTATGGACTCCATAAGACCCTACGGTCTGGTCATCTTTCTCGGCGTACAAAGTGCACCATGTACGAAACGCCGATAAGACCGGTCGTTCTCTACGGGCACGAGACGTGGACGATGCTCGAGGAGGACCTGCAAGCGCTTGAAGTTTTCGAACGGCGAGTGCTTAGGACGATCTTTGGCGGCGTGCGTGAGAACACTGTATGGAGGAGAAGGATGAACCACGAGCTGGCACAACTCTACGGCAAGCCAAGTATTCGGAAGGTCGCCAAGGCTGGCCGAATCCGGTGGGCCGGACACGTCGCAAGAATGCCGGACGCGCTGGATGCGCGCCAACCGAACCAGACTATCAATCCGGTGAAGTTGGTGTTTAATTCGGAGCCGGCTGGAACGCGGCGGAGGGGGGCGCAACGTGCACGGTGGTTGAACCAAGTGGAGGAAGATCTGGAAAGTGTGGGAGTTCCGCAGCGGAATTGGAGAGTAGCAGCCCAGGACCGAGTCCAGTGGCAGCGCATCTGGAGACAGCTCATGACCCGGGGGTTGTCTGAGCAGTAAAAGTAAAGTAAGTACATTCGGCGAAGAAAATGACAGCAGGGTGATATAGACGTTGGTGATTTCAAAAGAAGCTATGTTTGTTTTTCTCTAATAAAATTACGGAACTAATGTTTTATTGAATTTGAATGATCAAGTATCAATAAAAGCAACGTTTTTCATCGTTTGTTATCATTAGAACATCTGTTCGAGCCTGACAAGGTCAGCTCGAAGAAAATTTTGGTTTGATTTTGGCAGCACTGTGCCTGCTGCGACGAGAACGGAAAAGAAGGTGGCAACCCAGCCTGCGTCGTTGCCAACAACAACAAGAAGCGCGCGCAACGACTTGCGCGAGTTAGCACGACGACGCCCGAAAGGGAGAAAGAAGCGCACAAACGATGTGCGCGGCAACAGCGCGCCGCACGCCATGGCGGAAGGCAATTATTATTGAAATTGAATGTACCTAAAATGTTTTTTCGTGGAAAGGTAGCTAAAGGGGTCTCTTTTCGATATCTGTGACCTAGAAAATATTTCACCTAGGGATTTTCGATTTTTTGTCATTTTAAGTTTTTTAACTGTATAAATGGAGGCGCACGGTACTTTTGGTTACTTTGCGGTTGCACAGTACCTCCGAAATGATTTTAATTGCAATGGATACTGATCAAAGGGGTCGTCCATGAAATATTTCACAATATTTAAGGCCCCACCCACCCTTACAACCCCCCCCCCCCTTATTTATTTAACAAAGACAATAACATTATTTTTAGTATGAGGTCATCCATCAAGTATGGCACACTAAAATCAGCAAAAAATAACCCCCTCCCCCCAATGCCACACACTGTCACGCTGACTACGCCCCCCCCCCTTGAATAGTATGACACGTTTTGTACCCTAATCTTGTTTTTTGTACATTTTTCAATTTAACAGCTTATCATTTTTATAGGATATGTTTTTAATTTTTGTTATTGTTTGATGATTCAAGTAAGTAAGTAATGATTTAAGTATATAATATCTATCATTAACAACTCTGTTTCTTAATGCCTTTTATCATATTTGATTTATGAGTTACGTTTATTAAACATCGAATTACTTTATGTAAATATTTTACAACCGTGGTGTAGGGCTAAGCGTGGTTGCCTCTCACCCAGTCGACCTGGGTTCGATCCCAGATGGTCCCGGTGGCATATTTCGAGACGAGATTTATCTGATCACGTCTTCCGTCGGAAGGGAAGTAAATGTTGGTCCCGGTATAACCTAAAGGTTATGTCGTTAGCTCAGTCCATGTGTAGAAGCCGTCTCCCTGGGTCCTGTCTCGGTGGAGTCGCTTGTAGGCAGTTGGACTCACAATCTAAAGGTCTTCAGTTCGAATCCCGGGGTGGATGGAAGCTAAGGTGTTAAAAGAGGTTTGCAATTGCCTCAACAATTAAGCCTTCGGGCACCTAGTTTTGAGTAGGAATCTCGCAATCGACAACGTCAAGGCAATGCTGTAGAGCGAACAATTTTATTTATTTAGGCCTGATTTTTCAAATGTTTTATATAAATAATGCACTTGTTGTACATTATCCAGTAAAAACACAATGAACTTATTTTGCAGTATGCCGAGAATCGCACTACCTAACACTCGTCAGCCAAATCAACCGTAAATTTTGTTTTTTTTCTGCTAATCGGTTGTGCTGAAATTAGTCGAGCTAGGTATATGCAACTAACTGTGTAAGGATACCAAGGGTACTGGAAATAGATAAATAAATGAAAATTCAGGCTTAAAATATTTACAAAAAAGTTATTTGATGTTAGATAAGCTTAACTCATAAATCAAACATGATACAAGGCATTGATTGAACTCAGAACTAAAAAAAGTAAAAATGTAAAAAAAACAATTTACAAAACTTGCCGGACTTTTCAAGGGGGAGGGGGTTGCGTGACAGTGTGTGGCATTAAGGGGAGGGGTTATTTTTGCTGATTTTAGTGTGCCATACTTTATGGACGCCGCATACTAAAAATAATGTTATTATCTTTGTTAAATAAATTAAGGGGATGGGGTGGGGGGGGGGGGTTGTAAGGGTGGGCGGGTCCTTAAATATTGTGAAATATTTCATGGACGACCCCTTTGATCAGTATCCATTGCAATTAAAATCATTTCGGAGGTACTGTGCAACCGCAAAGTAACCAAAAGTACCGTGCGCCTCCATTTATACAGTTAAAAAAACTGAAAATGACAAAAAATCGAAAATCCCTAGGTGAAATATTTTCTAGGTCACAGATATCGAAAAGGGACCCCCTAAGCTACCTTTCCACGAAAAAACATTTTAGGTACATTCAATTTCAATAATAATTGCCTTCCGCCATGGCGTGCGCCGTTGATGACGACGGTGCTAGAAAGAGAGCGACAACCCGAACGACGAGGCACTATGGGGTTTCAGGCGGCCATAAATCGAAAAACCGACATACTCTAATTATTTTTTTGGTATTTTTTTTCGAAAATAAACATTCTAACTAAGAAAAATCCGAAGTTTGAAAGTTGTAGGTTCAAAATTCACTGAATTGCAGACCTTCAAAGTTGAAAATGGTAAGAAAAAACATGTTTTTTGACAAAAAAAATGATTATTTTTCATAGTTGTACTGTGTAATTGTTTATGTATTTTTTCCTGCATCATTATATATATTCAGAAAGGTAATTGGTAACTTTTCAATAACATTTTACAAAACACACTTTTACAGGCTAAAAAAATAATAAAAATCAAAAAAGATGGATTTTTATTCAAAATTTAGTTTTTTTCAACTTTGTTAATGGAGTACTTTTTTTGTGTGCATTTGTGCGATCTGATGCAGCTTAAAATTTGAACCATGTCCTAACTTGTCTCCAAATTTCAAAGTGCACTTATGTGCACTTTTTGAGTTATGCCATTTTGAACATTTTGATTCATGCAAGAAAATTAATGATTACGCGTATACGCTTGGTTAAAATCACATTATTTACCTGCGGAGGCAGAAATGACGTACCTGCTATGTATGTTTTGAAATTGATTTGATATTCATGACTTTGTTGGTACTTAGGTACGTTTAATAAAATTAGAAATTTCTATTCTAAGTATTTTACAGAAACGATTCGTCGAATATTCATATCAGTTCGTTGTTGTGTTCTTTTGAAAGTATGGATAATAATACCGTAGTGTCCCTGTACGATATAACGAAGCACTATTCTGAAAACGTGAGGACTGCTTTCGAGTATATTTGTAAGAATTACAACATTGCAGAACTATCACATGATCAACTCAGGGAAAAACCACAGAGAAAAAACTACGCATGCTGTTCTGTAGCTTCAAAACGAGGTATACAAAAGCCCATAGAAGAAGTTCATATTTTAAGTAATCTAACGACAATCGGTTACATAGTTATTTTGATTTAGAAGAATTTATCGTGGAAAACGTGAATTTTGCAAGTGGATCAACCAAAAACGTGGACGAGAATCCATACAATGTTCCATAAAATAAACCGTCTAAAATTCTAAAACACCGCAAAAATCAAATTTTAATTGGGGGAGGGGGTCTTCAAAGAGAGGTGGATTTTAACTCAAGAAAAAGGGAGGGAGATTGAACGTAAATCAGAAACTTTAACATAGCATAAACCGCCATTCCGTGCATCAAATAGACAGAGCAAGAATATTAAAATTCACCACTTTAATGCATGTGGCCTCAAATATATGAAAAAATCGAAAATTAAACTTTTTTTTTGAAAAATATCAAAATTCATTTGTTTTCATTATACTAAGTACAAACAACACAAAAAAGTCCCAAAAAAGCTAAAAAATATTTTTGGCCGCTCGCTTATATGGAAATACCCCATAGTGCGAGGAAGAGTGGAGAGTTTTTTGGCGCGCAACGGACGAGTTTGCGCGATCGTTCGAAGAAGCAGCAAGTCTATCTCAAGCAGCCGAACCGGTCGGACGTAAAGTCACCTCGTCGCGATCGTCGGAAGAGACGCTAGTTTTTATCACCTAGTTTAACTTAGTTCAGTAAATAGAAGTAGTGAGAGAAATCTAGTGTTTTTCTGTTTGCCTGTGATACTTCCGACCCTCCCAAGCTGGTTCCCCAAGTCCGCCTGAAGTGAAGTAAAAATACAGTCCGCTCCGAACATGGTCCGAACGACCCGGATAAATTGAACCAGAAGTGCCGGGATTTGCGGGGACAGCGAAGGACAAAAGGTGGAGGGTCGATTCTAGCGTGGCAAGTGGGCACAAGGCCCACAACGTGGAAAAAGTTGCCGCGAAGAAGAGTGAAAACGGACGCCATCTTGGCTAAAACGTGGTGAATGGAAAAAAGCTCACAGTGAAAATGCGACGCCATTTTGGAATCGACCAGAATGCGTCCGAAGAGCAAGTGCTAAGTGCTAAGTGACGCCATCTTGGATGCGTCCAGAACCTTCTGAAGCCGGAAAAAGGTTCCGGAAAGAAGGCTCAAGTGAAGTGAAGTTCCGGCCAAGAGGACACAAAGTTCCCCCAAGTACCGTGATTTCAGACTTGGCTGATTTCCGTGCTTGGTTCGGACACTGGGTCCGATCGTTGGTGTCCCTCTTGTGCCGGAAACTGCCCTAAGGTGCCTGCAGCAACTCCCGGGAGCGGCGCTGAGCAAGGACGCGACGACTCCAGAGAAGAAGAAACGGAAGTTGCAGGCAGAGAAGGAAGAAGTTTTTGGGATGTGGTCCTGGAAGTGAACTCCGAAAAGTGAAAATGAAACCTTCCGCGAACTTGGTCGGGAAGTGAAGACGTTCGAAGAGCACGAAAGGAAGACGCTTTCGGGAACTGGTCCCGGCAGCGAAGGCTAAAAGCATCCGCGAAGTGGTTCCGGATGTTCGACGCAAAGTAGTGAAGGCGAACGGTTCCAGCAGCCGTCCCGTAACAGTGCCCTGCCACTGAAGCAACGGTGGTCGAAGAGCTTCGTCCGAGGAAGTCACCGATAAGGCTGGTGAACTCGGAGAAGGCGGCCACACGGAAGAAGATCGATCGGCAAGAAGCCCGGTCACGACGAGCACTGCGTGATCCCCAGCAGAGCAGAGCCGTTCCGAGCTCAGTGCCCTGCCACTGTAGCATCGGTGGCCAAAGCGCTTTGCCCGAAGAAGCCACCGGAGAGGCTGGTGAAATCGGAGGAGGCGGCCACATCGTAGAAGACCGGCGGCAAGTCCGGTAACAACGTGCATTGCGTGATCCGTAGCGGAGCAGCAAGTGCAAAGGAAATGGAGCGGTTCAGCGACGTCGTCCACCAGCGTGAGCTGGCTCAAGGTAAGCTCGTTACCATTCTTGACAGCTTGAAAGATGCCACGACGCTCACATGGGCAGCGTTGAAGACGTGCCAGAAGGAGGTAGAAGCCGCGTACGATGCGTACCACACGGCGTACGGGCAGATCCTTGGCATGGTTCCGTCAACATCACGGGACGAACAAGATGCCCTCTACGACGCCTTCGACGACCTGCACACAGAGGTCCTGACGGTCATCTAAGAGAAGCTGCTAGAAGTAGGCCAACCCACACGACGAAGAATCGCGTACACGCCTGGTGTACCACAATGGGTGGACGAGACAACGAACCCAACAACCGCTAAGATCGTCGGATGCGCCAACGAGGCGGTCATCGACGAACCCCAGAAGCGTTCCGGGAAGCTGCTGGCAGAGCAGCTGGACACGAATCGGGTACGACCGGAGTTTACCATCCAGCATGGTGAACGTTCCGAGAACAACACCATAATCGAGAATCCCAAGGTCATCGAGAAGAACAAGAACGCTGACGAGAAAGACTCGTCACAACTTACCAAGAAGACACCCGGACAAACAGCAAAGGACAACCCGGGTCAGCAGCAAATGGTCATGACCGCCGGAAGAGAGCCGGCACAGACGTGCGACGTGTGCGTACTAGGCCAGCACAAGAGCTGGAAGTGTACGCAGTTCCTAGCGATGACAGCCCCCCAGCGGCTGATCAAGACGAAGGAGAAGCAACTCTGCTTCAATTGCCTCCGGACGGGACATACCTCGGCGCAGTGTGTGTCCACCGGAGCGTGCGCGACGTGTGAGGAGCGGCACCACACCCTGCTGCACGCCGAGTACCAGAGAAACTCAAAGCAACCGAAAACACAAATGACGGTGGAGCAACCTGGTGCTCCACAACAAGCCAACACGAGTCCAGTGACGTCAGAGGCCAGCTCCTCTGGACAAGGACAACTAGCGCCCGACGCGCTGTCAGCCGTCGCGGACTTTCGGAATAAACCCTGCAGCCCACACCCCTGCCGTGGTTTATTAATAGCAGCCACCAAAAATGAAGCACATTTGACGAAGGACACTCTGGACGGACACAACGCGAACGAGATGGCTAGCGTCGAGGAGATGCAGCCACGTTCCGACACATCGATGATTCCTGCTGGAGTCCAACTCGCCGTCAGAGTCAACTTGGTGGCTCTGCGCGAGACGAGCTTCAGCCAGGTCTTGGACGTCACGATTGGAGGTGGCGAAGCACGCGAAGAAGCGCTTCGGGCTCAAGCTGCGGCGTTTGAGGACGAACCCGAGTTGGAGCAGCACACCAAAGAGCGTGAAGTTAATGCCTACAAGGAAGCAAGTGGTGTGAGTGATCCAACGAGTCTGAAGAAGATTTACTTGTCGTTCCACGCGATGCCTCAAACATCGAAGACGACGCCGGCGTGCCAAGCCGAGCGTTTCCAAAGAAGAGATACAAAGTGCAGCATCCTGCTGCAACCGAACGCATCATGGCTCGTGGAGCTGACGATGGTGCGTACAAGGACGGCCTCAGCGCCGTTCACAGCTGCTGCCGCCTGCATGCAGCTGATGGTGGGTGAGCGGTCGAGGTTTCCAGGAGTTGCAGCACCAGCGAAGGCGAGGCAGATGAGCTGCGTTGGAAGATCCCACCCACACGAGCGGTCGGTGTATGCCGACCCACTGAAGCGAGTGACACCTGACGGGCCTGGAGAAAGTTCATGGAGAAGCAGAACAAGATGCCGGTTTCCTACAATCGGCAAGCATCAACAAGCACTGGAGCACATCCCACGGGTCGGCCAGGCCTTTTGGCAGCCCCTGCGACTGTCAATTGCGCTGACCGACACATCCTGTAAGAATGCAACGAAGTTAAGCCCGGTTTTGGAGAACAGGGCGAAAAGGGTTTGCATCGATTTGCGAATCCCAAGAGCGCCCGGCGAAGAATTGAAAGAACACACACCTGGTCAAAGTACGGCCACACCTGGGAGGCGAAAGAATGACCTCTGGATCGCCTGGATATCAACGGCAGTTCTTCGCGGGTGGAGGATGTTCGAGCCTGACAAGGTCAGCTCGAAGAAAATTTTGGTTTGATTTTGGCAGCACTGTGCCTGCTGCGACGAGAACGGAAAAGAAGGTGGCAACCCAGCCTGCGTCGTTGCCAACAACAACAAGAAGCGCGCGCAACGACTTGCGCGAGTTAGCACGACGACGCCCGAAAGGGAGAAAGAAGCGCACAAACGATGTGCGCGGCAACAGCGCGCCGTTGATGACGACGGTGCTAGAAAGAGCGCGACAACCCGAACGACGAGGAAGAGTGGAGAGTTTTTTGGCGCGCAACGGACGAGTTTGCGCGATCGTTCGAAGAAGCAGCAAGTCTAACGCAAGCAGCCGAACCGGTCGGACGTAAAGTCACCTCGTCGCGATCGTCGGAAGAGACGCTAGTTTTTATCACCTAGTTTAACTTAGTTCAGTAAATAGAAGTAGTGAGAGAAATCTAGTGTTTTTCTGTTTGCCTGTGATACTTCCGACCCTCCAAAGCTGGTTCCCCAAGTCCGCCTGAAGTGAAGTAAAAATACAGTCCGCTGCGAACAACATCTTATTTTGCTTTTATATTAAAATGGGAATTGATAATGGATGCTCAACGTTCAAATGCGTTTTTCTCAAAACGCATGGTTTGTACATGATGCTTTTTGAAATGTTGGCGTCGACTTGAGCATTTGTGCTTTCTTCGCCTCGTCTGCAGCTGGGCTATTGTTTTCCTGCTGTGTCGTACTTTTGTCGTCGTCTTCACTGTCGGTCAACATCTCGAACGAATTTGTTGTTGGAATTGTGATTCCCGTTTTGCTGGAGGATGTACCTGGTCCACCGGCTCCGGACGATTGTTGCGGCTTGCCGGAAGCTGACTCGGACTGCTGCTTGTTGGTAAGTCCACGTGTCCGGACGGGGCTTCTAGAAACAGTCACCTTACCGTCCGCCGAAGTCATCAAAATTGCTGGTGTTTTTGCCGCCGGCGAGGAGCTCTTGTGGATGCGGTACAAAGAGCTGTTTTGGCCGCGTCCTCGAGCCGAACTCGAGTTGCCACGGCCGCGACCCTTTTTTACCCATCGCGTGGGAGCACACTCGCGGTTAATTAACGACCGTAAATCAGAAAAATCGGTGAAAAATCGCGCAGCGCAAAAACTTGTTGTTATTGGCTACTGGTGTTGCCAGTCCGATGTTTATTAACTCTGCTTAATGCTGCTTAGGACCCGGGACTTAGGAGTTCGGGGTCTGGCATGGCTCGGCGCAGAGGTCTGGAGGACAAGTCTGGCTTCAACGTAGAGAATTGGTTCGACGAAGGTCTTAATGCAATGTGATGTGATCGTGCGCGTAAAAGCTTTTAATAGACAAAAATGTGAAGAGTGTTGTAAAACCGCAGAAATGTAATCTTTAAAAAGTGTAATATACAAAGATGTGAAGTTTACTGATCTGTTTGGACTCTGCAAGTAAAATATCACAAAAATCCTGAAAGCTTAAACCGCTCGGACACGTTCAATAGTAATGCATTCTGCTAAAACGCTCAACCAAACCACAATAAGTTAATCTATTCTTCAAGTTTGGAAAACTACCCAGACGGAAACGGGGGGCGCCTGGCGGGCGTTTTGTCTTGGGCGCTGCGCTTAGCTGCGCAAGACGTCTGGCAGATTTTCCCCCCGACTGGCCCAAGATTGCTGCCAGAATTTTGGCGAATATGCAACAAACCGGTCGTGCACGGTTCAACCGATTGAACCGATTGATTTTTGTGCCCGACAGCTATGAGTTATTCCGCCAGATTTTCAACGTTCAAACGTCCGCCTGCGCCAGACACTCAAATTTACCAGATTATTTTCCGACCGGGTACAACAAGACTATATAGAATTGCAGTGAACTCTCTGTGTCAGTATTGAAGGGTTAGTCTAGCTAGTTTGTATTTGCTTGTTCTTAAATTTTGTTTAAAGAACTGTTTGGTGTTTCGTGAAATGGGCTTGCATTTATTACCGTCATTGGAAGTCACAATATACTCCAACATTAATTGACCTACCCAGCTTATCTGAATTTCTTTAGGTGTTTCTCTCACTTTCTGACGGTACACACAAACCACTTCATAGGCTCTCTTTAACGCTCTCTGAGCGCTGTTAAACCTTCAACAAAAAAATAAAGTAGTGTTTGTACCCTCAGCCATGTTTATGCGGTTTTTTGTTTTATGTACATGCTCTATCGTGATTGGTTGGACAACATAGGGGTGTGGTAGCAAGATGCTCCTCCCATTGGTTTATTTTTTTCATTCTATTTTATTCAAGTTTCATAACTCGAGTGAATTGAATTTTCAGTTCGTGATTCAGTTTTCCGGCATACATTGGTGGTTACTGCATGTGGGAGAAGTATTAATATTGGCAAATCCTGGAATCATTTGTTTATTTTGTAAACAAAATCGAATATCGTTTCGATAGTCTCATATAGAATAGTGGTTGGCGCACATTCATCTTGTGTTAATTTAGTGCAGTATCTATCTTGTTGATGATTACGGGACTTCTTTAAAATGCGTCATTCTTATACTGTTTTTTCTACATTAGAAACTCGGGTGTGGAAAAAAACTATGCTCTCAAAACGGCTTGGAGAAAGTTATAGTGCGTTTGATTTTCGAAAACTGCTCATTAATGTATGCATGGGATATTGAGGGAACATGTTTTATGATCGACAAAACCAGTGCAAGTGCCAACATCGAATTGTAAGCCATTAGTTCAAAGAAAGATAATAGTTCGAGGAAAAAAGTGAAAACACGAAAAATATGAAACAGTGTGGGGTGATAATCTAGTTAAATTTGCAAATAAAGCAATGGCTGAAAAAGAGCCATAGCGCCAGTGAAAAGTGTATAAATTAATGAAAAAAATAAATAACTTTAGTGATACACGACAAATTAATTACATATTTCCATGATGGTATTAGAGCACCAGGGTATGTTGCAGAATTTGCAATCGCTTGGCTCTCAGCCGGCTCTACAGCTTTATGCGGCGGCAGCGGCGGCACAACTAACACCTCGAAATCGTGTACCACAATGGGCGCCTTTTCTGCAATTTGGCGTACCCGGTGTATTTGGTGGACCGTTTTTGACGGGACCTCGCTTTGGTCCGGCGAGTACATCCCAAAGTCTGGCTGCCTTAAATGGATTAAACAATATCAACAGTAACACACATCAAAACATATCATCACAACGAGCAATACAGGGTCCTCCAAGTGAAGATTCCAATGATGATAGAGGTAAGAATGAATATTAAAGAAGGATACAGTAATGGCCATTCACAAACCACTACTGCGAGTTTGGTCATGATTTGTGAAGTCCCGTTAAACAACTAAATAGGAAAAACGTGTTTGTAGTTTGGTACAACTCGAAGTTCATACACGGAGAGACCGGCCGGGGCAAATCTAAGAAAATCTTGGTTAATTTAACTAAAAGTATGGGTTAATTTTTTACATAGCTTTTTTCAACAATCGATTGTTGAATTTGTTAACCCGAAATTGCTGACCACCAGTAACTAAAAGTAACTAAAAAAATAGTTGGAATTGCCATTTTGGTTGGTTAAATGGCCGAAAAAAAATTCTAGCAGTCGACTGCTAGAATATTTTTTTGAGAAAATTTACTAATTTTTTTTTGTTTTCAGCTGAAATATTGTGGAATATTCTGTAAAAAACAGGCTGGACTATATTTTTCAACTATTTTTTAACATTTTTTTTGCGTTGTATCAACCGAAATATTTTTGCATGCAGCAAATTATTAGTGGTTTATAACAAAACATTTCTTAACACCTAAACTCCCAAGCTCAAGAAAAAGGGGGAATTTGTATGGAAATTCCCCCTTTTTCTCGAGCTTGGGAGTTTAGGTGTTAATTAAACATAATTTATGTTAGTGTCGATATATATTTTGTTTAATTATCTAACGATACAGGCTGTGCCGAATTTCTTGCTATATTTTTAACTAATGTGTTACTTGAATACAGAAAAATATTCGTACATGTAGTCAATAATTAGCTGTTGTTTTGTTTTGTTTTTTTATTTGGAGGTGGGGAAAAGCCCCTTTGAGTTGTGTCAGAGGACACTCTCTCAGAGAGGCACAAAACCACCTCGTCTTAACTCATGTTAGCAATATTTTTATTGAATTTGCAGTAAATTTCATAACAATGCCTCACAAATTAATGCTGGGTGTTTTTATATTCGCATTTAATCTGCCCAAAATAAATCTAAAAAATAAATAAAAAGCATATTAAAAATTTTGTTTAAGCTTATATTTTTATTATGTTGTATAAAATGAAGTGTTGTATTCACTTACCATCACTGTGAAATCATACGATAAGTCATCATCATCTACAACGGTCTCAGGTTTATTTATTTTTCTTGTGGAATTTACACCAAAGCGAACCTTTTGCTGCAAATAGACATGTGAAATGTATTAGTAATTTAATTCATAATACATAATTGAGGAAAGAAGAAATATCAATAATGCTACTTACCAAGGTTGCATTAATTTAACAATTACTTTTGGCAACAAACTTTCATTGCATTTGATTCAATTTATTCAACGTACTCCGATTCCTGAAAAAAATATTTTGAGTTTTACTTACCAGTTTTTTGAGCAGTCGTATTGCAACAAAACTTTCAAGATAATAATTATCTTCTTTTATATATTTTATATATTTTTATTTTTTTATATTTTACTTCATCTCTATTTTTATGTTGTCATGTGTACGCATCGCTATGTATTTTATAATTGATGATTCTGAAAAAAAATTATGGTTCATTAAGATTTTATCCATTGTAAGCACGAAGCTTTTGAATGATAGTTTTCTAATAAGAATCACATTAGATGAATTATTGTGCAAAAATAAACCCATACTTACTTGGATTAACCAACATTTTGATAAATTTGCCCGGGCTGCTCTATCCGTGAAGAGTCGGCCCGCATTTCCATTCTCGTTCTATCAAACATTCTTATAACGTGTTCAACTCACTCGCATTGGAGGTCCTCCTGGCGAAGGTCGTCCTCTTGCTCTTCATAGTTTATCACCTGCAAAGAAATCATCAACAAACCTACTCACCAATTCCACCTCCTCAGTTGCAACACTTTGATTTGCCACTTCAACATTAGCTAAATAGCGTAATTTTCACCTTTCACCTCTTCTCACTTCATAATTAACAACACAAACTCAACAAATCGACCGCTCTCGTTCGAATCCTGACTTCAAATGACAGACGTAAACAAACCCAAGTTCACCTTTTAAATATTCAACAAATGTAAACTTTATTCAATCAACAAATTTTGTGATATTCCTAAAACCAAAGCTAACAGTCGAGCACGTTCTTTCGAGTTCGGGAAATCTGTTAGCTTTTTGCCTTTAGCATTTTCAACAAACAGGTTTCTAAATTAATACTAAATTTTGGTTAATTTAACTGAAAATTGGCAGTGACAAGTACGTTTTTGTTAAAATTTGCGAAAGTAAAATCAACAATTTTAATTGTTAAAATTTCTGGGCACGGTCTCTCCGTGTAACGAAGTTCATTTTTCGAGTGATTTTATGGCCTTTCATCTTTGAGGTGAGGAAGGCAAAAAATGCCGTCCTCACCAGGGGCTTTCATATTTTTCAAGTTTTTGATAATAGATTTTATTTCATTCAGATCCGTATTAAAACCGTCATCTGATTGACGGTTCAACAATATTCTGAAATTCTATTGAAATTTGATCTTCAATAGAACTGAAATTATGGGCACTCTCAAACTGCTGAGCAAGTTTTTGAGCTTTCTCCCCATTAGTTAATAGAATATTATCACCATCTTTTAAAGAAGGGATTGGTTTTTAAGGTTTCTTAAGAACCTTTGAAAGTTTCCTAAAAGGTTTGGAATTAGGTTTAATTTGTTCGACATCTCTTGCGAACTTTTCATTTTGCAGGAGAGTTAATCTGTGGTCAATAACCTTTTGCAAATCTTTTTGAATTCGCTTCAGTGCAGGATCACGAGAACGTTGATACTGTCTTCAGCGAACATTTTTCAGACGAATCAGAAGCTGAAGATCGTCATCAATAATGGGAGAATCAAATTTGACTTGGACTTTAGGAGACCGAAAGTATTCGGTCTTTATTCGGGTATAAAACCGAATAAAGACCAGAAGTGCAATCTCTGAATAGAATTTTACCATTGGAATTTTTTTCAATTTCAATTTATTTTATTAGTTAATAATCAATTAACAATTCCGTATTTCTTATAACCTAATAGAGTTTTGGAGTTCCTTTCAACTATGATTTGAACTATAATTCATTTTGATGTAATTGGATATTCTAACAATGGATTTGGTAAGAGAAGGAAAAATTAAATAAAAAACCTTCTAGATTTACTAAAGAAAAGGATAGAAATAGAAAAGCTTAAAACTAAATCACAGTACGTCGAAAAGCTTCACTGCACAAGGCAGCTTATCCGTTGTAGATGTACTTCATCATCAGCTCACTGAGAGCTTGGAATTGTTCTGCCTTGTTTCGGCAAGCACGAAAGCGCGTGAGCATCTCTCCAGCAAGGGCGAATAACTCAGGAAGCGTGAAGAGGTCATCACCGGTGACATCAGCTTGTCCCGGGGGAGAACCGCCCCCAGAAGCGGCTACTCTAGCGTACGAACCTCCCCAACCGAGAGGGAACGCTGGGTTGGTCGATGGAACCGCTCCGCCGCCAGCTGCTGCAGCGTTCGAGCTCAAAGTCTTCGGAGGTTGGTGGGACGCTGGCGTTTCTTCTTCTTGTCCTGCTTCTCGAGGTACTTTTTCCGCGCGGCACAGCCACGGAAATTCGCCGTGTGGTGTCCACCACAGTTCGCGCACTTGACGCGCGCTTTGTGCTGCTGGGCGTTTTCCCCCAGCTGATCTTTCCGCGGAAGATTGCACCTTTCGGTGAAGTGGGTCTCACCGCACTTTACGCACCGGGGTGGAAGATTGCAATTTCTGGAACCGTGTCCGAATTTTTGACAGTGGTGGCATTGCGCTGCGTCGGTCGGATTTTTCGTGTAGAATCGCCACGTCACAAAGAAGCCGTCCAGTGCTTTTATCCGCCGTAGATCCTGGATTTTAACGGACCCACGATCGAAGTACAGGAGGCACAAAGTGTACGTGCCAGTCACTGTAGTCGATTTCGAGAGCACCTTTATCTCTCGAGGCTTTACCTTGACACCCGTCAGGTGTTCTTCCAGGTCGGAGATCGGGCGGTCCGGATATCCCTGAAGGACGATCTTCACTGGGACCTTCTCTGCAGGGTCAAATGTAAAGAATTTGAAGTTTCGCAACTTCAACTTCTTCACCAGCAAGTCGAAATGCAGCTTCTTGTGGGTAATCACTTGCACAGAAGTTTTGCTAATTTTTAGACAATATTGGAGTCCCTCAAGCAACTCGTCAACATCGTCAGCCAACGTATCCGGTGATCGTCGTTCCTTCGGAGAGTTACCGTTTTTCTGCTTTCCTTGCTTGCGCGCAAGTTCATCATCGTCACCGTCGTCGCCAGCACTGCTGCTGTCACTGTCGGTGTTGTTTTCATCTCCACTCAGCATCTCAAATTCGTTGCTGGTGGGAACGTTGGAAGTGGTTGTTGTCGTAGTGCTGGTGGACTGCTGCTGCTGCTGCTGGCCGGAAGTGCTTCCGGATGCCCGGGTTGATTGTCTCGTCCGTACTGGGGACTCACGTGGACGGTATGACACGTGTAAAAATGAAGGATCGGTGACGTCACCGGGCACGCTCCCGTGCGCGATAGCGGTCGATGCGGCGTTGGTATGTTAACCTTTCTGCACTCTGCCGGTAGATGAACTTCGCGGGTTTTTCGAGGCCGCACTCGAACTGCCTCGGCCACGGCCGGCCCTTGGCATGCTGGAGGAGCAAACTCGCGGGTAATCACGGTTAAATACGGCGTAAAAATCGAAAAGATTGAAGAGCCCCTAACACTTGACTGTTGGCTGTTGCCAGTCCCGACCATTGGAATTAACTTTTGAATTATTCCAAGATTGGTGTTTGGCATTAAAATCATCGGTGATCAAAAATCGAGATCTAAAAAAAAAGCAAAGCAATCCACTTTAACGACCCCCGGGTCTTTTGTGGGCTCTGTTGCAAGTTTCTGCTCATTTCTAGGCGTCCGAAGGTTATGCGTGGTGAGTCACCCATAGCCTCTTTTACGCAAATGGACCGACGTTTTACTTCCCCATCCGATAGAAGGCGTGATCAGGCAAATCTCGTCTCGAAAAATGCCACCGGGTCCGTCTGGGTTTGAACCCAGGCCATACTGGGGTTTAGAGGCTACCACTCTAGCCACTAAACCACCGGACCCGGCTAAAATCGAGATCTATGCCGAGTAAATTTATTCAAATCCCCTTTTAAATAACTTCTATTCTCTCCAGTGCATTGGAAAGGCAAATATGCAGCTGCAATCATAATTTTCCCAAAAGAAGTTTCAAGTTCAATGCCCAAACTTTCAATAATCTTTAACTTAAAGTCACGTTACGTGCTATAAGTCATGCTACGGTGGAAAACTTTTGTCATTTCGATTTATTCGGTTATTAGTTTTAACTTTATAATCTGGATCACTTTTTAAATTAGTGCCAGTTTTTTTAAATGTTTCGGTTATAACAGCAACATGCACGTTATGGACTCGTAAAAAGTTGAAAAAATCATTTTCTTTCGCTTTTAAAGAGCAAGCATTAAAATTCATAATATTGATGGAATTACTTAGATCCATGATTACACTTCAGGATAAGAACAAAATCGTTCGCAAATTTTAATCCAATTTGGATAGCTTCCATCATGGATGTAGCATTACTCATTGTTTGAATCAAACCAAACAATGAGTTTTGCAAAAGTCATTTTTTCAAATGTAACATCGCCGAGATCAGAAGATCCCAAAGCGTTGCCAGCAGAAAATGCTATTGACAAATTATCACAAAAGTGTTCCGAATTTGTGGGTGTTCCGAATATGTGGGATGACTGTGCCTGTGCATGCTTTTTCATGCGATTTTACCATCGGATTTTTTGCTGTGTAGCAACCTGTTTACATTCATCGGGAAAACGAAAGGAAAAAGTTCGGAAAACAAAATGTCCCGAAGCGAATGCTTTCATTATTGCAGATTGCAGCGATTTTTAGACAATCGTGCAAGTTGTGGAAAGTTAACCGGCTCCGTGGCTTAATGGTTACGGCTTCTGCCTCACAAGCAGAAGGTTCAGGGATCAAATCCCGGTCGGTACCGTTGAAATTTGGAATCAGGAATTGGAACAAAAACGAAACTGAATCAGGTGGGATACGAACTCACACCTCTGGATTGATGGTCTGGGACTCTAACCAATCGGCCATCTGAAGGTTATAAAACATGTTGTATTCTTCTTATATTAAATACGCTCTGATCCCTGATATGCCTGAAGGGATTGGGAGTCTTAAGATAGATCAAGGATCCGTCTGGTGCTTGCTTCTATGTTAAGGCGGGACCGAACAATGCCCAACGACCTCGGAATTGGGCCGCTAGGATCTCTGCCATTCTGAAATGGATCGTTGGAAGCAGCGCGAGGGCTATCACCACCTAATACCTGGGACTGAGATAAGTTGTATCAGCATTCGGCATATACAAAGTCTGATACAAATTATACTTTCCCATAATTTCGCTACCGGTTATCGGGTATTGGATTGGACCACACACACACACACATCGTGCAAATTGTGGAAATTTCTATACAAAAGTGCACACCTCAAACTACAGCAGAAAAAACAATCTAAGACACACACCCTAGTTTGAAACTGTTCTAAAGTGGTCTAGGTTCGCTCTTGGACTTCGGAGAGTAAAGTCACGTTTCTCGAAGAGTGCGCGTACAAGCAGATTATTGGTGGTGCACACAGGGTGTGTTACCCATCTATCTCTTTCTAACAAAGCGGAATAAAACCAACGGAAAGATCAAAATGGAGACTCGAAAGAACACGCTGAAGATCCTGTTTGCGACCGGTGCCAAGGTGCCGTCCTACCTCGAGGTCTTGAAATTCATGTCGACCGGTGTAAAGATACCAGCCACTGACGTACATTCGGTGTACAAAGATGAAAACGACCAGAAATTCTACATCAAGTTTATGGACGAGAACAGCTACAACAGGTTCTGCAACTCGGTAGAGGATCAGTATTGGTTCCGGTTCGATGACGGGTCAAGGTCACCGGTGCAACTGGAGTTGGCCAGCAGGCAGTTCAAATACATCCGGCTTTTCAACCTGCCACCGGAGACGGACGAAAAGGAAATCGCTATGGCGCTGAGTAAGTTCGGGAAGATTCGGCAACACGTACGGGAGAAGTATCCTCAAGACCTGGGCTACCACGTGTTCAGCGGCATCCGTGGCGTTTACATGGAGGTCGAGAAAGAAATACCAGCCAACATGTACATCGCCCATTTCCGAGCAAGGGTGTATTATGACGGATTGAAAAATCGTTGCTTCTTCTGCAAAGCTGAAGGGCACATGAAGGTCGAATGCCCTAAGCTGGCCAGTCTCAGGGTCAACGCTGAAACAGGTGGTCAGCGTTCATACAGTAGCGTAACAGCAAATTTGGCGATCGCAAACAGCAGTACGATCGAGCCAGACAACACGCTCACCATGACAACGCTTCCGCTTACATCACCACCAGCACGACCCAAGATGCCAATGCAGCCGCAAGAGGGAGATGGCGCAAGCTCAGCAAAGACCAGTACACCAGCAAACAATCCATTTGTAACACTAACACCAGCGGAAGTTCCGATGGAGACGCCAGTACCACGACCAGAGGAGACGACGAACAACCAGGCGTCGGCGGCGACGACGACGGAGACGCCGAATAAGCCGGTGGATGCGACGGCGACGGTAGCGACGCCGAAGGAGACTTCGGCTGCTGAAGCAGAACGATCGGGACACGATGGGATGATTATCGACGGCGAGCAGTTGATGGTGGACGAAGCCATCAAGGGGACAGCGGAAGGGGAGGGAAAACTGGAGCTGAAAAAGCGACCGATAGAAACGAGTTTGTCGCTCGGCAGCAATGATTCGGATCTAGGGCAAGGTAAGGGAAGCAAGAGTAAGAAAAAACGTGGCGCTCAGGGCCAAGGTAAGGGCAAGGGGAAGGGAAGGGGGAAGTGAGGAGGGCTAAATGTTGAATATCTTTTCACACTCGACTTATTTCTTCCTTTGATGGACATCTATGAGTCTAGCCATGAATACGTTCAAGAAGTGTTCTTTGCGTTTGATTACGTTTGACATGATAGTCTTGATATTCATGCACTCTACTAAGATCAATCCATCCTTCTAATGCCTTTTATTCGAAAATTTGCAACCGTTAACCTAAACGCTATTAGCAGTAAATTAAAATTGTCTATATTTTAAGATTTCGTTTGGAATAACGACCTCGATTTTGTATTTGTTCAAGAAGTTGCTGTTGAAAATTTAATTTTTTTATCTTCCCACACTGCACTTGTTAACATAAGTGTAGATGGAAAAGGAACTGGAATTTTAGTTCGAAAAAATATTGACTATTCAAACGTCATTATGAATAGCAATGGCAGGATAACATCTGCAGAAATTGATGGAATAAATTTTATTAATATCTATGCACACTCGGGATCCAAATTTAAGAAAGAAAGAGATAAGCTGTTCACAGAGGATATTTTAATTCATTTATCAGAAACTAAAGAAAATGTATTGCTGGGAGATTTCAATTGCATAATTGACAAAAACGATTCAAACGGTTCAATAAAAAATGTGAGTAACGGACTTAAAAATATGACTCCATCGTTAACTTTGATTGATATTGAATTAAATCACAATAAAAATAGAATATTTACTTTTGTTCGAGGAAACTCAAAATCTAGGTTAGATCGCATCTATGCTTCAAAAGAATTTGCAGAAAATGTAAGATCTGTAGAAACTATTGCTGTTGCTTTTTCGGATCACCACAGCGTAGTTTTGAAACTTGAAATTGGTCATCAATTTATGAATTTTTATGGACGTGGATACTGGAAAATTAATTCTTTTTTACTAAATGACCCAGATATAATAGACAAATTAAAAAAAAAAGTATACTGAATTGAAACTGAGAAACTCTTATTCAAATTTAAATTTTTGGTGGAATACCGTTTTTAAAAGTAATGCAAAATCTTTTTCTAAAAAAGAAAATTTTCTTTCAAATCAGCAGTCGGCACGAGAGAAAAGTTTCTACTATAATTGTTTGAATGAAATAGTACAGAAGCAAGAACAAAATATAGATTGTTCAAATGAATTATCGATAGTGAAATCCAAATTAATGGAACTCGAACAACGGCGTTTGAGCAAAACTAAATTCAAATTAAAAGTGGAAACATTACATGCCGACGAAAAACTATCACTGTTTCAAGTTACATCTTTTATTAACCGTTCTTCAACATCCAATCTGATTAAACTTAGAATTAATGATGAGATAAAATCTGACATTAAAAAAATGAAGAATGAAATTTATCACCACTACTCTCAAAAGTTTCAAAATCAGCACGTTAACAACACTGATGCAGAAACGGTTCTAGGATATTTAAATAAAAAACTTGAATTCAATGACAAAATCCATCTAAACAGACCAATAGAAATTTATGAAATTGAAAATGCTTTAAAAAATGCTTCTAGCAGAAGTTCACCAGGACCAGATGGCCTAAGTTACGAATTTTATTCCATTTTTTTTGAAGTTGTGAAAGATGACCTTTTAAATTTATTTAACGGTTATTTAGTTAATGAGGAATATCCACCTGCGTTGTTTACAGCGGGGGTGATAACTCTCATCCCTAAAGTAGGAGATGAATATGATTTACAAAACAAACGTCCTATTAGTATGCTGAACACTGATTACAAATTGTTCACTAAAATATTGTGGAACCGGATACAACCCATGATGAAAAACGTTTTGGGTGCGGAACAAGCAGCTTGTGTAGAAGATAATTCCTGCATTACAAATTTACGTTTATTGAGAAATATTTTAGTAAAAGCGAATAAGTCAAAAAAGTTTAATGGAGCAATTTTAAGTCTTGATCTTGAAAAAGCGTTTGATCGCGTAGATCATGATTTCCTTTGGAAGGTGTTGAAGAAAATTGATTTTCCTGATGAATTCATTAATTGTCTGAAAAAACTCTACAAAAATGCAACCTCAACTGTTTTGTTCAATGGTTTTTTGACGGAGCCGTTCCAAATTTTAAGCTCAGTGAGGCAAGGGTGTCCTCTTAGTATGGCGCTTTTTGCTTTTTATATAGAACCGCTTATTAGAATGATTGATCAGAATATTAATGGTGTGTTAATTGATAACAGATTTCTTAAAGTAGTAGCATATGCTGATGACATCAACATTTTTGTTAAAAATGATAGCGAGTTTGATATTATACTGCAACTTGTTCATTATTACAGTTTGTATTCAAAGGTTAAACTTAACTTGTTCAAATCACAGTTTTTAAGATTCAACAGTTGCATGATTGGCCCTCAACAAATTAAAGAAGTAGATGATTTAAAAATTTAAGGAGTACATTTTTCACAAAGTTTTGATAAAACGATCGATCAAAATTATAAAATTGATTAATATCAGCTTATTACAACAATATTCTAGAAGATTGAATTTATTCCAGAAAATTTATGTGCTAAACACATACATTTTATCCAAACTATGGTATGTAGCGCAGGTATTTCCTCCTGATAATAAACATTTGGCTTCTTTGCGGTCCATATGTGGGAAGTTTTTATGGAAAGGACATTTTTACAAAGTTGAAAGAAATGAATTATATTTACCGGTTTTGAAAGGAGGCATTGCTCTTTTAGACGTAGAATGTAAAACAAAATCACTTTTTATTAAAAACATATTATTTGGTAAGTCAGATGAACTTGATACGTTCATGATAAACCAATTAGTTAACAAAAATTTAACGCGAAATACAAGAGAGTGGCTTCAAGAAGCGGATGTTCTGAAAAATGAAAATCAATTGAACACTAGTAAGAAATTATATGATTATTTTATTGAAAGTAAGAAGATTAAAATTAAAAAGCAAAAAGAAAATCCCCACTTGCAGTGGAATACACTTTTTGAAAATACCAACAAGAACTTCTTGTCAACTACAGCGAAATCTTATTTATTTATGGCCTCACGAGATATAATTCCATGCAACTCAAAATTATTTCGTCATGGAGTAAAGGGAGCAGAATCACCTGTTTGCGAATTGTGTGGTGCCCAGGATACTGTAGAATACAGGTTTAAAGACTGTGTACATTCAAAAATAATTTGGACTTGGTTAAATAATATAGTAATTAACAAATTAAAATTGAAAGTTAAAGATGCAGAAGAGGTATTGTGGTGTGATTTCAATGATCAAAATGTAAAATTGAAAGCAGCGTTGTGGCTAACTGTTGAAAGTTTAGCGTATTGTTTGCAGACTTTTGGCGAAGGAACGTTGGATGAGTTGAAAAGTAGATTGTGTGAATCGCGGTGGAATAGTAGAGAAATTTTCAAAAAGCACTTCAAACATTTTTTGAATGTATTCTAAGTAGTAGTGTAAAATAACAAGTTGTTGAGTGTGGGGAGATATTTTTGAGTCTGTTTGAGCCACAGTAGGATAGTAGAGAACAGATAGTCATGTTATTGTAAAATGTATTTTCATTGCTGCCAATAAAAAGTTACTATCGAACTATCGATATTGCAATTTAAACTGAATTCGAAGCACGAATAAAAAGTTTTCACATTTTATATCAAATTTGATATCCACGGTTTCTGACACGCACACTATGATGCTGTGTTTATACTATTTTTACGCAGACATAGGCAAAAAATCTACTTTTTTCCGTTAGCATTTTTCAACACAATTTCACGGTTTCTTACAATATTACGTTAATTACTACATTTAATGGATAGGTAGGAATCTACTCACTTCAAATTCCAAACAATGTTGAATTGTGAATCTGCCCGGCATTTGATAAACATATTATAGTTACCCCGTGCTATCAATGTAACACCAGTTTATCATATCATAAATTGATATATTCGGTTAAAAATTCAATTTTACTTCGCAGTGGTGTAAAAGCGGACAATTACCTATAACAAAGAAATATTTAAAGATTAACTGCCAGGGTTAGACATTTATGTAATGTAAAGGTCTTTTTCTCAGTTTCGTTTTGAGTTTCCTCCACTTTGTAAATAACCGTGGTTGGACACAGCAAATAAACATCTTCATAACATATAAGAAGAAAAGGTATGATAATCACCGGACGCTGCAGTGGCTTGATTTAAACATTATGTTTTGGTATTTTAATCTCATTGATCGTTGCCTATTGAAGCCGGTGAATGAGTGAATAGGGTCGAGAAAAGCAAGCCGACTCTCAAAGATGTGAATTTATGAGCCTGAGGTTTCCGCAACGAAAGGTGTAAAAAAGAAATAAAAAAAAAATACAACAATGACCGTCGTTGCGGGAGAGACGGCCCGCTGGAAATATTTCCTTTAATCTAATTTTAAGCAGCACCTTTACCAAACACCCTTCTATGCACGCGGCTTTCATTAAAACAGACATGCCGAACACATTCGTCAAGCGCTAAATGATTAAGAAACAACCACACAAAATTTGTTCACTCATCAAGGATACGATCTGTGCAGAGGAGAAATAAAAATTCGTTTCAAGCAACATGGGTACCGTACAACGGGGTGATTTGATAGCAGAGGTGATTTCGATAGGTTTGAAATTTTTTCCGCAAAATTAAAAAGCTTTAATTTTACCTCTAATAATGTGTAAATTAACATCTGTCAGACGCTAGAATTGTTTCGACAAAAATGGATAGTCCATCGGAACGGTTTCGGAACTTCTTATGGCCTGAGCTGCTCCAAGCGTTTTGGTACCTTGTCCTCCAGACATTCTAGAATCTCCTTGCAAGCCAAGTGGTCGCTGTTAAAAACGGAAATGTTTCGGAAGAGGTCGTAAAAGTCAACGGAGGTTTGCTTTATGCGCTGTGTGTGTTATTTGCCTATAACATAATTGCCGTCGTCTTCGCGCTTTGGCCAGGGCACCGGCCAAAGCCCAAATGAGACCAAATTCCGACGTTAGAAACGCCGGGAAAGAATCCTGAACCTACGAATTTTCCAAAAAAATGAATGAGGTTATGACCAATGTAAATATTTACATTCAAACAGTGTTGCGAGTTGATTTAAATTTAAGCAAAACCCGAGGGGTCTTTCAATTTACCGTGACTTTTGTCAATCACGGTGATTTCACGGGATTCACGGTGAGACCTGTTTTTACTCAGATTTTTGCACCGAGTGTCTTGTCGTGTCGTCGCCCAAGCCTTTTACACGCAGCTGGATTACTACTTTATTTGCTGTGTACATACTATTTTGGTTCTTCTTTCCACAGCCGGCTGTCTAAGATTGAATCATTTTTGCTAAATTCAACGGCAAATAAACGGGAATTTTCTCATAAGCAGCATCCGATTGTTTGCCTTGAGCATAATACATCATCCTATAAACAAAACTTATTGATTTTTGGGTCACATCGTCATCTTCTATGATCAATAACCGGCTCCGTGGCTTAATGGTTACGGCTTCTGTCTCCGAAGCAGAAGGTTCAGGGATCAAATCCCGGTCGGTACCTTTGAAATTTGGAATCAAGAATTTGAATATGAATAAAAACTAAAATGAATCAGGTGGGATTCGAACTCACACCTTTGGATTGGTGGTGGTCTGGGTCGCTAAGCAGTCGGCCATCAGAAGATTTACACTCTAGCAGTGAATTGATCCGTAGTGTTGAAACATGTTATCTTCTCATATTAAATAAGCGCTGATCCCTGATTTGCCTGAGGGGATTTGGAAGTCTAAATATAGAGAACGTGTTTCCTTCAGATGCTTGCTTCTATGTTTGGGCGGGGCCGAACAATGCCCAGCGACCTCGGAATTGGACCGCAAGGAGCTCTGTCATTATGAAATGGGTCGTTGGAAGCAGCGTGAGGGTTGTCACCACCTAATACCCGGGACTGAGATAAGCTGTATCAGCATTCGGCATATACACAGTCTGATACAAATTATACTTTCCCATAATTTCGCTACCGGTTAGCGGGTATTGGATTGGACCACACATACACACACACACACACACACACACACACACACACACACACACACACACACACACACACACACATCGTCATCTTCTATGATCAATCCCGGGTAATCCCTTACCCACTAACAAAATCCCAAGTAGAAGTAGTTTTTCCGGTACACTTATTCCCGCCCCATTCCCCCGAGATCAACAAACTGACATGGCGGGCGCCGTTGGTGGCCAACGACCTATTCGTACCTATTCGCACCTGCTCTAGTTTTGACGATCTTGTTGTTTTATAGTGCATGAACCTTCCCGAGCAGGGGTAAATAACACGGGAATACCAAATTTTGGTATTACTTGGGCAAATAACAGGGACCAAAATGTGCCCTTGGTTGCCCAGTATTAGATGGAAAAATACCATGAAATCATACCAAAGTTTTGTATGTGGAAGGCCACAACAATACCAAACCATGTTATTCCAAAGGTAAAATAATACCACAAATTAAACCATTTCAATACCAAGTTGAGGTCTTCTGGATTTTTAAACATTGCTTGAATACCAAAACTTGGTGTTGCCGTGGTTTTATTTCTAGGTATTCCTGCGCCCTTTAAAAATCAGTTTTTGGTATTCCTGTGGTCTTCCACATACATGATTTTGGTATGATTTCATGGTATTTTACCATCTATTACTGGGCAACCAAGAGCACATTTTGGTCGCTGGTATTTGCACAAGTAATACCAAAATTTGGTATTTTCGCGGAAATGATCCATATGCAACAGCCAAATCTACTCACCTGATGATTCCATGTAGTTCTTAGTGATATTCTTCACCACATCGAATGCATTTGTCATTGATGAACGGCCTGTGCTTGAAGTTCTTGAAGATTCTAAAAAATAACAAGATTGAAAAATAAGTGTTATTAAAATGAAACTGGATTGAAATTCACCAAAGTTCAATAATCTGTCGATTAACTCGTTTTTCGAAGTATTTGGTTATCCCAACTTAGAGAAATTTCAACGTTTTTAAAAAAAAATCTGTAACGATTCTGCGTTGCACACGAAACGTTCATCAGCTTAAGCGCCACTTCCAAACGGAAGGCTGTTGTCGCAGTTGGAGGTCCGGCTAGAAACTCTCTCTTCGGGCAGGCTAAAACGGAGTGGCACCAACCAAAATGTTCATCAAACTAACCCAAAACTAAAGACCGAAAACTAAGATTTTGTATTATTGAAAATTGTGAAAGAAAACCAAGATTTGAGCCGATATTTGTGTATTTATTTGTAGAACTGAATTATTGCGATGTGTGAGTATGATTTACCACAGAGTGGCGCAACGACGAACTGAAAAAAGCGTTTTTTCTTCTCTCTTTTATTAATTTTTCACTCGCGACGAAACATCTCTCCCGTTGAAGAAGCTCTATGTTTTACTCGCGACGCAAAATCTGCCCAGCCACCGAGGCCGTGCAACTACGAACTGAAAGAAGCGTTTTTCTTCTCTCTTTTTTCCATTTTTCACTCGCGACGAAACAGCTCTCCCATGGTAGCAGCTCAAACACGTCCGATCGTGTCCTCTTGTTTCGAAATCTGCTCAGCCACCGAGGCCGTGCAACGACGAACCGAAAGAAGAGATTTTTCTTCTCTTTTTTTTCCATTTTTCACTCGCGACGCAAAATCAGCCCATCCACCAAGGCCGTGCAACGACGAACTGCAACTCTAGTCTTGCTTCTCAGTCACGAAATATTCTAACAGGGCTGGTTCTGCCAGAATCCTGCTAGAAAGGTGGAACAGTTCTGCTAGAATTCTGTAAGCATATCCATATCTGTAAGAACTCTGCTAGAATTCTGCTAGAATGTTGTGACTGGGTTAGAGCTGTAGTTAGAGGACCATAAAGAGAAATGTCATGGCCCCAACAACATACACAACAAAAATCGCTCAACAAATGTCGTCCCGTCTTTTTCCCACTAAGTTACTTTTAAGGAGAAAACTCAATTTTGACAAGAAATTGAAGCCGCCTAATTTTTTAAAGTTTACAGTAGTACCTATGTTTTGCAAATGTAAACAAAAATAGAAAATTTGCGATTCATCTGTTTGAACTATTTAAAGTCATTCTGCTTATGACACAGATTTATTTGTTTGGATAGCACTGTATTTAACAAGATTAGTATTGCACTAGTATAATAATGACGGGCATAATTATTGATTAATAAAACCCACCATTCGTCTCAATTTATTTTATTCAATTTTACAATATTCCGAGAGAATAATAATTGACGTTGAGGTTAGGCTGTGCTTGAAAGGCCAATATTATTCTCCCCGGTCAATTAAGTCGAAATTATTTTTTTCGTTTTTTTTTTCAATTTTCAGCTTCGGTCATTTTGTGCCATATTTATGTGTGTTCTCTCTTATTATCTCTTCATTTGGTTTATAGCTGTATCTCCACATGCTTATGGTTAAGCGTATTTTTCTTTATTCTCAATAATAACCTTCTTGTTAAAGTCTGTGTTGTGTTCTTTTACCGACCGTTCTGTTACTTTTTTGTACTGGCGGCACAGGTAAAAGGAGTTGAAAAAGAACTGCATAAAATTCAGTTGTTATGTTTGGCATTCGTGAGTTTCTTCGCGAGTCTGGTTTGGTTTTAGCATTTTAAGAATGAACATATCAAGCACAACATAAAATTGGAAGTGAGAAAATGTCTTTATTTACACGTTCCATAATTGAATAGTCGGTGAATGAATTATTTCAGATTTCCGTTATACTTTCGTATGTATACAAATTCGTGTAGTGCGAATTTTCTTTTTTTTTGCATCCTCAGAAAGCTCATAGTTATTCGGTTCATGATTTACATTAGATTTATATTTACATTGGAGCAATTTCCATGACTATTTGATCTATACAACATATTTCATCATTACATTGAGCGAGTTTACATAAGAGACAGCAATTACGAACTGTGTAAATTAACATATTTTTTCTGTGTACAAAACCCTACGTACTTGGTGTTGAAATAATCGTCCTAATATTTTTACAATCAATTGTTTAAATAAGTGCCTTCAGGGAGACATGATCCCTTCATTTTATAACTAAGAAGCTGCTTTTTTCTGGTGTCATCTAGCATCCTTGGAAATGAACTTGATTTTCAATAAATGTGAATCGAAGTTTTTTTTTAACATTTTAAAGGGTTAAATGTATGAAAATAAACATGTTTAGGTATGTTTTTATTGTGAAATTGTCTCAGGAACACGAATATGATCACGAAATTATCACCGGAAAATTTTATGTAAGGGGTCCCCTGAGCAAAAATTTACAACCAAAAAGATCACTAAAAGAAAAAGTGTCTATTTAATATGTTAGACTGCCTTGCCCAAAGCGTTCTCAGTCTCAGATGGTAGTCCCAGATGTCCCCTACCAGCTGCAGGTCGAACCGAGTTGATATCTGAATGGAACACTTTTTTATTTGAGATTGAAAATTATGCTATTTTTTTCACTAAAATGCCAATAACTCCCTTTAGATTCAACCAATTGGGATGCTCTACCCTGCATTTTGTTGCAGTGTTTAAGCTCATTTTGCATTTTGAATTTTGAAATTAAATTGAATTTTGCCTAAGTTATAGCCTTTTTAAGATTTTTGACGTTTTTGAACCTTCAAACTTTGTGTCCCGATTTGCCCCACTTCCCATTGACCTAAAAAAGCAAATAATCCACTTTAACGACTCCCGGGTCTTTTGTGTGTGGTGAGTCACTCAAAACCTCTTTTACGCTAATGGACCGACGTTTTACTTCCCCATCCGATAGATGGCGTGGTCAGGCAAATCTCGTCTCGCAAAATGCCACCGGGTCCGTCTGGGATTGAACCCAGGCCATACTGGGGTTTAGAGGCTACCACGCTAACCACTAAACCACCGGACCCGGCCCGTTGACCTAGAGTGCTCATATTTTGACCAAATGCTAGTTTTATATGTACAAACAACCTCTGAAAATTTCAGGCAGATTGGTGAGGTCCAAACCTGGGTGCAGAATAGTTGTCCGCAAAGCGGCCTCAATTTAGAACTGTCAAAGCGGAACCAATTTACTGTTCGCATAATTATACCAAGAAGTGGCAAGTATTGTGATCGATCTAAAATTTATTTAGTCAGGAATAAAAAAAAATCGATGGCTATTGAGGTATTCGAAGTCAAAACATCTTAATAAGAGGGTTGAAATCGAGATTGGCATAATTCGTCGCTAAAATTTTATAATCGCTATGTCTCACGCAAAACCTATGTTTATGACGCTTTTTTAAATGTTAGCGACGAATTATCAATAACTATGAATAGTACTTTCCAAATAATATTGGATAATCTTACTCCGATATTATCACTACACATCAAAGATACATAATCTCGGAACTTCCATTCGGTTGCTCTTCTGATTCACGAAATTCCACCCACTTTTGACACAATTTTTCATCTCGTGGAAAACAAAAAAGGCCTCTTTTGGCCGCCCATCGTTTAGTCTACAAAGAAAAAAGTGCGAAGCACCTTATTTTTCATCGAAAACATCAACATCAACAGATCCAAAATGTTTCATAATAATTCACTTCAGCAGCAAAAAATATGTCACGCTTGAGCTTGAACATAGCCTTCTACTTTGTTTATGTTTATAGCTGTACTGCCGTTTTACGGCGATATGATGTATACGCCATTTTGGACATTTTCAATTTTATTGTACAGTCTGATAAAGAATCTTAAAAGCAATCTCCTGACGAAAGAATTTTTCAAAAAACTGCTCTGGGGCCCTTTTTATTAAGCAAACAAACAATGATGTACACGCCAATTTTACTCATTATGATGTATGTATACATTGAGAATTGCTAGAAGTCAAATTCAATTCTGTTTGAATGTTGATTTAAGGTTTTGGGACCAAATCAAGACTTGGCAATATTTTATTACATTATTTCGATTTAATTCTTAGGGGACGTCCAATAGGCGTCATCCATAAAGTACGTCACGTTCTGTGGGAAGAGGGGGGTTTTGAGTAAGCGTGACATTGCGTGTTAAAAGCATAGGGAAATCGTGACAA
Source organism: Culex quinquefasciatus (assembly GCF_015732765.1). NCBI lineage: Eukaryota > Metazoa > Arthropoda > Insecta > Diptera > Culicidae > Culex > Culex quinquefasciatus. Next base: position 88,266,351 of record NC_051863.1, on the reverse strand, counting down.
AGCGGGGTGGAGTAAATTTTGGCTGATTTTAATGTGACGTACTTAATGGATGACACCTTATCCACATCCACGTAGATACTTTTTTGAAAATTCTAAACCCACCCACCAATTGTTCATGCAGAAAAATGTGTTTATGGAGCGTAGACAATCGCTAAGGGCGTTCTTTTATTACGTAACGCAAAAACGGATTTTAGACCCCTTCCCCACTAGTAACAAAAATTCCATACAAATTTTAAAAATTTTGTATGGAGCGTAACACGGCCTCCAACCCCCTCCCCCAACTGCGTTACGTAATCAAAGAACGCTCCCTAATACCCTCCCCCCCCTTAAAGTATCCACGTGGACAATGCATTAAGGGATCCGCTCAGCTGTCAAAATAGCTGGCACAAAAAATATAGCCAGCCTAGTAGCCAGCTTTGATCAAGCAATGTATACATACATCATTGGAAAGTAAAAGTAGTGATTTTTTATTGCTATTTTTTCGGCCAAATGATGTTTGTGGTTTAAAATCGTAGAGAATAAGGAAAAAACAAGAAATTTTGTAGGGGCCACATTTTTATTGTACTTTTTAACAGTTTCTACAGAGCAGACCTTAAATTAGTCATTTTGAATTGAAAAAATGAACAAAAACAGAAAATCGTGTCTACAGCAAAATCACCTCGATGGCGTATACATCATATCGCCGTAAAACGGCAGTGTAGTGCAGTTGTATTAGTGGGGAGCAGTGAGGAGCTTTCGAAAATCACGTTACGCATTCTGTCTTTTCAGCACCCAGGTCCAAACGACGTCCCATACAAAGGGGTATGCCCTGTTCGTGGACTCGCTCTTAATATGTATATTTTAAGGTGAAGCCGTTGATCATTTTCGAAGAAAATTAATCATTACTATAAAAAATTGTGTATTAAATTCAATTTAACGAATTTCAGCACCAAAAGGAATCAGCATGTGCCGGTTGTTGCCTTCTTGAAGCCACTGAAGGAATTTTTGAACTAAATCAATTGTGCTTCAAAATTTATATGATTTTGTGGCACAGTCATTGACGTCCTAGTTGGCAATCATTGATTAATGACGATTTCCATAACTTAACAAGGAATGGGATATTCGTTACCAAAAGGAATCAGCATGTGTAGGGCACTATTCTAAACAACTTGTTGAAGGAATTTTGCCAAAATATTGAAAGCGCCGCAAAATTTATATCTTTGAAGGAAAAATCATGACAATGATGGAAGTCTTCACTTTAAGTTTTTGAATATTTTTTATATAAAACAAGTCACCATAAATGTTATATGTAAAAATACTGTAAAAAAAAGTAAATCTTTCCCAGTTCCTGAGGGGAACACCCTTGAAGAGTATCGGGGCCGGCATTTACAAAGCGGATTTAGTGGCAATTTCATTCTCAACTTAATGTTAACATGTTAAGGTTAATGTTAACACTCCATAGGTCGCCTCCATAAGGTGTCGTGATAAGGTCCAGTTTGTGACCTTTCCTTTACTAAGCAATCGATTCTAGAAGGGAAAAAATCACCAGTTGTGTTGGTCCGAGCCGGGATTTGAACCCCGATCTACCGCTTACAAGGCGGAAGCGTTACCACTGGGCTCCATGGCTCGGTAAAAAAAATGCAGTAACTTACAGAAAATCAATAGTGTGCATGAATAAGAAACAAGTTTGCTTAAGATTTCTTCCAAATGTTGAAGAGGGATCAAGTTACCCCTAATATTTTGAAAATGACGATCTGAAATATTTTTTAAAGCGCTTGGTATTACTTATAGAACTGTTTTGATCAAACACCCTAAATGGCCTAACATAGTTGAATGTTTAAGGTTCCAACTCATGTGAAAAGTTCATAGTTTGGTTATGAATTGAGAGAACTATGCGCGATACAAAAACATGGGATCAACTCTCCCCACTCTCTCCTGTAGAGGAGTCACTTTCCGGAATTGAAAACGGCCGATTAATGCAAGGATTTATGCTGACTTTTATTCTCCGCAATTTCTCCCGTCCGTCCAAGCGTCCGTCCAAACCTACTCTCTCTCCACGCTACACGCTTAAATCCATCTAACCACAAACTCTCTCTCGCTAACTCATCCACGTCGATCTCTCCCCTACATCCCCCTAAAACGTATTTAGTTGATAAGCTACGTAATTCCGGAACCGTGAAGTTTCCTGACGCTTCCGTGCCCGAGCAGCTACGGTATTCCCTGTTGTCATTTCGGATGGTTCGTCAGCAATGTTCTCGGATGACGTCTCCTTCTCCATAGATGCAGAATCCCCAGTTGCTTCTCCATCGGCGGTGGTTTCGTTGTCGGTTTCACTTTGCTGGATCTTCTTGAGGTGGGTAACGTTCTGTCTGAACTCCGGAACCGGTCTTGGTCATCACAACAAAATCCTCGTTCATGTATTCAGTACTCAGCTTGTTGCCCTTTTTCATTCTCTTCATGAAAACATGATCGCCTACACTGATGTCACTCTCCTTGGCTCGTCGTTTCGCGTTTGCATATCCCATCCCCTTCGCCTTTTGCACACTGTCCTTGTACCTAACCTCATCGTCATCCATGCGAGTAACAGTCAACTGTGGAAGCTTGATACGAATCGGCCTACCCATCAGTAGCTCCGCTGGTGATCGTCCTGGGTGTGCCGTAGCGCGATATGTTAGAAGGAATCGTTCCAGTTCAGCTCGCCAATCCTGCCCAAGTTCCTGGGCAATTTGTAGTCGCTTCAAGATTTTATCAGCTTACTCCATAACTTTGACAGAAGTCAGAAAACTCCACGCAACCTTCACTCAGTTGCGGACCATTGTCGGCCGTCACGGTCAAAGGTACCCCAAAACGACTAAAGGTTGCCCTTAGCTCCCTAATGGTGTCCTCTGCTGTGATGGTTCCCATCTCACATACCTCGTAGTACCGAGAATAATAGTCAACAACTACTAACAAAAACTGTCCTTCCGGGAGTGGGCCAAGAAAATCAATGGCCAGATCTTCCCATGGCCTTGCCGGTAGTTCTCGACGGCTTATTGGTTCTGGCGTAGACGGTTCCGAAACCAGAGTACATCCTCGACACTGAGCTACAACACGATCCGTGTCTTGGTCCAGTTTCTGCCACCATACTGAAGATCGGAGATGACTTTTCATCATACGGGACCCCGGATGGCCTTCGTGTGCGATCTTCACATCTCGCTGGAAGTCGAGAACAGAACACTGATGAAGTCTGCAAGTAGTAGACGAAATACGTATCTGCCAAGATATTAAAAATATATAGCGGAATTAAAAGGAACAACTCGTCTCTTTGTATTCATAGTAATGCATTCTGCTAAAACGCTCAACCAAACCACAATTCAATATCTGGTCTCGCAGCCGTTGAGGAACAACAACACGGTCTCCACGCATCAAAATGTTACCCAGACGACAAAGTTCCTTACTTACAACTCGATTCTGCAACGGTAGCTCAAAAAGCCGATCCTGGTCTAAGAGCTCGAGTATGGACTTGATCTCTTCGTCCTCTACTGAACATCTCTCAAGCTCCTCCCAACGAATCGCAATGTTTACCGCCGCAGATTGGGCGATCTCGTTGATGACAAGTCTAATGGTACGTTCGTTTGATGGCTAGTTCCACACTGAGTGCCGCACTCAGAGCTGACAAATGACGTTCGATTGAACCAAAACTGGCACCGACGAGTGCGGCACTCAGTGTAATTTCAAAAGACGCGTATTTTTATGCTCTAAATATGTCCCGAAGACACCAAAATTGCCAAAAATAATACAAAAAAGATACGCAATAAAAACATTTTTTTGATGGGCCACCCTACTGCTTTTCATATAAAATGCTGTAGAATGATCAGATTAAGAGATAGAGATTTGGTGTCTTCAACAAAGTTGTTTGAAATGGCTAGTACTACAATACTGTCGAAGAAAGTATACCTCTATCTCATCTAAAATCGAAGATAGTTTTTGAAAATATTAGAAATTGTTGGACCACCCTAATATCGTTTTGACCAAAAGATGTAAAATTTCATTTTTAACAAATGCTTCTTAGACACCGAAGCTCGAAAATACATCCCTGAAGCGGAAATAAATTATTCCTGCTAAATTTGCGTTTCCGACCACTTACATAGCTATGTAAGGTGAATAAATGTGGTTAAGGCCGTTCACATTGAACAACCTCAGTTTCATAGTTTTTGGAACCTATCGTTTTTTTTTTCTTAACTCATTTTTATTATGTTCTTTTAAGTGCTTTGGCCAGATTAGACCCGGTCAACAACTAATATATAACAAATATATGTAACTGACGAGGGTTACTTGTTCCAATCATTGTTATCCGAGCATTCGTTGGAGAAGGTTGTCTGATTCAACATGACTCGTCGCGTCCCGGCGCAATACGCCGGCAATATCGCCCTACCTGCGGCTCAAGCAGGCAAAAAAGTGGGAATTTCCAAAAGGAAGGTTGAGGCCTCAACTGATGGCCAAAAACCGGGGATTTCCAAGAGGAAGGTGCTTTTGGAAGTGACATCGAACAGCAAAAAGACGAAAAAGAGCGACGGTACTGTACCGATGGACGAGGAGGAGGAGAACTCTTCGTCGCACGAGGAGCAGCTTTTGAAGAACAACAAGTTCGCTGGACTGCCTGACGAGGACCAGGTAGCGAAAGCAAAGGAGAATGAAGTGAAACAGCGAAAGGAGAAACTGCCTCCTTTTTATGTGCGGCAATCAGCAGCAACGATCGACTTTCGAGCGGGGCTGGTTGAACTCATCAAGTCTGGGAAAGTCCAAGGCAACATTCGTCTGTGTCAGGACGGATTTAAGGTGCTGGTGCAATCCAGGCAGCACTATCAACTGGTCAAGGAATACTTGACCGAAAACGAGGCGGAGTACTTTACCCATGATGTCGCCATGGATAAGCCGTACAAAATCGTCGTCAGAGGTCTGTACGACATGCCAGTGGAGGAATTAGCTGCCGAGCTAAAAGTTTTGAAACTGGATGTGTTGGCCGTGCACAAAATGAGCCGACGCAACAAAGACATCAAGTACCGTGACCAGCTCTACCTGCTGCATTTGGCTAAGGGATCGACGACGCTTCCTGAGCTGAAGGCAATCCGAGCGGTTTTCAACATTATCGTGTCGTGGGAGCGATACCGACCAGTGCACCGTGACGTCACACAATGCTTCAACTGCCTGGGTTTCGGGCACGGAGGTAAGAACTGCCACCTAAAGCGTCGTTGCGCCAAATGTGGTACCGATGCGCACATCACATCCCAGTGCATCCAAGATTCGCTGGTGAAGTGCCTCAACTGCAACGGTGAGCACTCGTCAACCGACCGAAAGTGCCCCAAGAGAGCTGAGTTCGTGAAAATTCGGCAGCAAGCATCGACGAAGAATCAGCCTCAGCGTCGTAGAACTCCTCCAGCCCTGGTGGAGCAAAATTTTCCACCTCTTCAACCGCGACGCCAGGTCCCGAACCTGGCACCGTTGCCGTTGGATCCCAGGAAGAGAGCTGAGATGAATCATCCACGGCCGGGTTCCAGCCAGGAGCCGAGACCGCCACCACCGGGCTTCACCCAGGAGCCAAGACCAACCCAAGAACCAGCAGTTGAGGAAAATGGTAATGATCTTTACACCTCAACCGAACTCCTCAATATTTTCAAACAGATGTCCGCTGCACTGCGTGGATGCAAAACCAAGACCCAGCAGATTGAAGTGCTGACCTCGTTCGTCATCCAGTATGGATCGTAGGTCCCTCAAGCTGCTGAATTGGAACGCTTGCTCCATTAGGAGGAAGAACTTAGAGCTGGTGGATTTTCTTCGCGAGAAGGAGATCGACGTAGCTGCCATCACGGAAACTCATCTGAAGCCCGGTGAAAAAGTTTATCTGCAAAACTACAAGATCGCGACGCAGCTCGACAGGACCACCTCTGGAGGAGGAGGTGTGCTTGTCGCTGTTCATCGTGATCTCAAGCCACGCCGGCTGCCACACTTCAAGCTGGACATCATCGAGGCCGTTGGGGTGGAAATTCCCACTTCGGTTGGCCCAGTACTCTTCATTGCTGCATACTGCCCACGTCAGGTGAATTCCAGAGATGGTTCAGCAGCAAAACTGAAGAGCGATATCCAGAAGCTGACACGGCGGAGCGCAAAGTACATCATCGCTGGTGACCTCAACGCGAAGCATGAAGTTTGGGGCAACAGCAGGAGGAATCGGAACGGAGTGATTCTGCACAACGATCTGCAAAACGGATACTACAACGTTGTGAGTCCAGATCGTCCAACGAGGGTGGCTCGGTCTGGGAATCACTCAATCATCGACTTCTTCATTACCAATATGGCTGAGAACGTGGCTCATCCTGAGGTGTTTGAAGAGTTGAGTTCTGATCACTATCCGGTGGTTGTGGAGGTTGGAGCTTCCGTTACTCCGCAGCGGCAACCAACCCGGAAAGATTACCACAACGTTGACTGGCAGCAGTTTCAGCAAGTGGTCGACAGCAACATCGACTATGATCAACACCCGGAAACTTCTGCCGATATTGATCGTTCGCTGGAGGTGATCCAGCAGGCTATCAACCAAGCAGAGGCTGCCAACGTTCGGGAGGTTCCTGTTAATTTTAAGGTAACTGATATTGACGTAGATACTAAACACTTGATTAGACTTAGGAATGTTTATAGGAGACAATATCAACGGACTGGGGACTATGACAAAAGATTTCAGTGAACAATTTGAACAAAATCATACAAGACCGACTTGACAATATCAGAAATCAAGAATTTTCAAAACATGTAAGCCAGCTTGGGAATTATTCAAAACCATTTTGGAAACTTTCAAAAGTTCTTAAAAACAAACCAAAGCCTATTCCTCCTCTTATTGTTGAGGATTCTCCTTGATTACATCCGAGGAAAAGGCAAATGCACTTGGGCTTCATTTTGTTAGTTCTCATAATCTTGGCGCTTCCATGACCAGCCGTAAAGAAACATCAGTTGCCAATAGTATTTCAACAATTAATAACTCTACCTTTGAATTTCCTGCAGATTCCCATGTTTCTGGTGAGGAAGTCAAAGTTGCAGTAAAACAAATGAAAAATATGAAAGCTCCTGGCTTTGATAACATTTTAATCTAGTGTTGAAAAAACAGAGTGATCAGTTCTTTCAACATCTAGCCAATATTTTCAATAAATGTTTGCAACTTGGTTACTTCCCCACCAATTGGAAGCTGGGCAAAGTCATACCAATTTTGAAGCCTCAAAAGATCCAACATCGCCAACAAGTTATCGTCCCATTAGTCTTTTGAGTAGTCTGTCCAAACTCTTTGAGAAGGTCATCTATTCAAGGCTTTTGGATTTTACCAACGATAATAATATAATTTTGAATGAGCAGTTTGGCTTCCGTAAGGGACATAATACTGCTCATCAGCTTACGAGAGTAACTAAAATCATCAAGCAGAACAAGCTTGAGTCTAAATCAACTGCTATGGCTTTGTTGGATGTTGAGAAGGCTTTTGACAATGTTTGGCATGATGGTTTGATACATAAACTGTATTTATACGGTTTTCCAATGTATCTTATCAAAATTATCCAGCACTATCTTTCGGAGAGATCGTTCAGGGTTTTTCTGAATGGGATTGCTTCTGGATTATTCAACATTGATGCTGGGGTTCCCCAAGGAAGTATTCTTGGCCCACTTCTGTACAATATTTTTACATCTGATTTGCCTACTCTTCCTGGTAATGGTGTGTTGTCACTTTTTGCTGATGACACTGCCGTTATTTATAAGGGTAAAATAACCAGATATTTAGTTGGCCGTCTTCAGAAGGGTCTTGACGTTCTTTCCGAATACTTTGGCGACTGGAAAATTCGCATAAATGCAGCAAAAACTCAAACCATCATTTTTCCACTTTCCAAATCGGCCAGATTTGTCCCAAAGGATGATGTTTTGATTAAAATGAATGATGTTTCGATACCCTGGTCAAAGGAAGTTGTCTATTTAGGTCTCATACTTGACTCGAAACTTTTGTTTCGGCAGCATGTAGACAAAATATTGAACAAGTGCAGCATTCTCATCAGGTGTTTGTATCCTTTAATTAACAGAAAATCAAAGCTTTCTTTGAAAAATAAGCTAGCAGTTTACAAACAAATAATTTACCCCGTTATTGAGTATGCAGTACCTGTTTGGGAGTGTTGCGCTAGAACTCATAAATTGAAGCTCCAGCGTGTCCAAAACAAGGTACTCAAAATGGTTTTGAATGTTCCTGGCTGGACAAGATCAAGTGAGGTTCATGAATTAGCAGAAGTAAAAATGTTGGATCAGAAGATTCAAGAAAAATGTTTGAAATTCAGGGAAAAATGTGCTATTTCTGAATACCCCTTGATTCAAGGATTGGTTTAGTTTATTGTAAGTTTAAGTTAGTTTTAGGTTAGGGTAATGTTTTCTTAACATTTTTTTTTTTTCCTCATTGTACCTAGTGTTACAAAAATGATAAATCATATACTTTTAAAGTTATGAAAATGAACAGTGTTTGAATCACGAAAAGCAAATTAAAGCTGAAGAGCCACAGCTGACCACTTATTATGTAAACCAAATGTAATTATTATAAGAAAGATTCAATAAAGTATATTTAATTCAAAAAAAAAAAAATACTTGTTCCAAGCAGGTCTTGCAGGTCTTGAACCTGGCGATGTATACTCGGAGAGAATGTGTGTTGGTGTTCCTCAAGGCAGTAGTTTAGGTCCATTACTGTGCATACGTCAACGAACTGTCGATGCTGCTAAGCGAAGGGTGTCGGTTGTTTCACGCTGATGATGTCAAAATCTTCACCGTTGTTAGAATCGTTTTGAACTGCTCAACTCTGCAAAAACATTTAAACCACTTTAACGAATGGTGCGTGCGAAATTTCCTGAAGATCAACATAGATAAGGCTACCAAGGATTGATTATCAATAATTCTAGAGTTTTTGAACTATTGTCTTTCATATGTTGATAGGACCTTAAAAAAAACTCTGGAATTGTTTTATTAGAAATTCCTTACTAAATATATTTATCCATTTCCAAAGGCTTTCTAAAACTTGTGAAAACATTTGAACATTTAACAAATCTAGAGTTTTTGCTGTTGTGTTTCACATGGAAAAGTGTTCGTGAAAACACTAAGAACGATATTATTCGTAAAAGCAAACTTGACATTTCGTAAACTTTTAAATGTTTAACAAAAAAATTGAAGAACATAATGATTTGATTCAAATCACGGTTTATTTTATGAATACTTTTAAACGTGCAAGTCATAAGAACTCTGATAGCATTTTTTGAAATTTGTTAGCTGTAAAAACGACACAGTTTTATATTTTTAATTCTCAAATTTATAAAATTAAATTTATCTAAATAATTCATTGACAGTTTTTGTTATACCATGGTGTCATATCGGCAAAGTGTACGGATTTTTGCTCAGTAAGAGTCGGTACCCAGTCAAATCAATCCGAATTTTGAAACGGAATCTAATTAGAATCGTACACAAAATTCGGATTGAGTTAACTGGGTAGCCTTAGGTAAGGCACTGACTAACTGACGTGCCACCCCATACATATTTTTGAGAAAATTCTGACCGCGGACACCAACTCCATCTACCTTCATGTTCGCTGAACTAATTCTCTCTCCCACACGTGTTTTTGATATTGTGACTATGCTTCAATTTGTAATCTGCGTCGTTTCAAAAAAGTATGCGCTCAGAACGATTTTGGAGCGCGCTGTTCGTTTCGGCGAAAGCTTGTGTCAGTTTATGCTGACTTCAACAATACATTGCATGTAAACATTGGCGCGAAGCGAGCAAAGAGAGCTAGTGAAGAGAGGGAAGAGAGAAAAATCGGTTGACAGATTGTTCGCTAAGAGCAAAAATGCCAAAGAAGAAGAAGAAAATTGCGGTCAAAAGTGGTTCGCTCATGGCACGCCAGTTCGTCAGTGGGTAAGGGGTACATCTTTTATGTAAAAAAAGTGTAATTTTATCTCTGAAAATGTTTAATTTTACCACTTTTCTGGTGTAATATCTTTTTTTGAGTCTTAACTGAGGTAAAAATACATCATAAAAGAGTTTCTGAGCGTTTTTCTCGAAACACCGAGTTGATTTACGGGTGCCACGTTATCTCGAGATGGGATGGACCAAATTGGGTTCTAAAGCCCTATGTCAATTTTTATGTACAACGGTAAAAAACACGATTATAAACCATTTCTGATAACTTTTTTTCATTTTAATGCAAAAAAAAAAAATCACAAGACAACATTTTTTCGATGGTCAACTATGGTCCCCTTGGAACGAGCTGTCAAGTAAGAGCTTTTCTGTCAAGAAGGACCGCGAGGATAATTTTTCAAAATTGATTTAAAAATCAATTTTAAACTCTTTGTGGTCGTACCAAGGGTCATTGTACTCAGAAAAATAAGCTTTATCGCTGTAAACAATAATATCAGCAATCTAAGCTTCATTTTAGGACCCAATTGGCTGAAATTCGGGGTGAAGGCTCTCAAGACATATCCCGTAACAAAGCCCGATTTTGAAATTTTGCTCTTGTAAAAAATATAAAAATCAAAAACTGACGATTTTTCAAATGAAAAACACAAAAATATTTTTATCTTTTTTTAAAACAAGTTTTTTTTTTGAAAATCGGCCTTCATCATGCACACAGGACCGGCTTAACGAGTCTTTACCAAAATTTTGAGCCGATTTGGTCGAGGCAGTGTTAAGATATCGTTTCACCCATTTTTTGAAACTGCTAACTTTAAATTAGCTATATTTCGGCAATGATACAACCACAATACATATGTGATACAATGTCTTCAAATTTGTTTTGATAATAGATGAAAATGTATATTTTAATGCCCTGAAAACAGATTTTAAATAAAATTAAGTGTGTACTTACACCAGCCTCTGACTTTTTTGTCGTTTTCCATGTATCCCCTTAACCTTCCAAAATTAAAACATCCAAATTTACACTATTTTCAACTGTGTAGGTGAAAAAGAGTCTCAGGAAAAAAAATGTGTTTATTTTGTTGTTCTTAACATCACTAAATGTCATACCAAAAGATAATTAAATTCAGATAAAGCACATGTCACTCACAATCGTTATAACTATGCATTAATTTATGAAGTCGAGATAAGCACCAAATGATAAGAATTGAAAAAAAATGCTAGGGAAAGATAACAGCTTGCAACATAATTAACAGGGGGAAGTATTTCAAAACCATCATCCCTGCTTACATACAGAAAATCTGTACAAAACACATGCTGGATGCTCGTTTCATTTACTGCTATAAAGATAGGTGGACAGAGGGCACAGCAGTGTCGCAAGCATCTTGAAAAGCAGCCCATCGTTGTTGGCAGGTCACAGGTACATACAGCAATTCCCCACGAAAACAGCATGGAAAAAAACAAAAGTGCTCGGATCGGGCTCAAAATTTTTCTGGGGGTTCCCTGGCCAAAACAATTAGACCCGTATTTTTTTGTTTGGCCATTAGGGTGACTTACGCCGTGTTAGGGTGGTCTGAAAAATGGCCATTTTCGTCGATTTTCGCAAAAACCACTTTTTTCAAAAAATCATAACTCCTCGCCGTTTCAAGCGATTTCAATTGTCTTATACGCAAATGAAAGGTGATAAGTTGGCCTTTCAAGGAAAAATAGTTAGAAGTTTCAAAAATCTAGCCTAACATTTGGAAAGGGCGTATGAAACTTTAAAATGCCGTTTTGACGGTGTCTGGACCAAAGAGCCTATGTCTGGAAATATTTTTATTGCCATTTTTAAGACGGCGTAGGTCACCCTAATGGCCAAACAAATACGGGTCTAATTATTTCGGCCAGGGAACCCCCAGAAAAATTTTGAGTCCGATCCGAGCACTTTTGTTTTTTCCATGCTGTTTTCGTGGGGAATTGCTGTATATATATATTTAACCGGAAACGCGACCATCCGAACCTTTGTGTAAAGTTATTAATCCTCTGGGACGGCATAAAAGTGTGTATCAGGAGAATCAAAAATTCGACTCAATTATCTGCTCCAAAGTATTTTAAATGATGGTCGTTTCATTCTATATCGACGACACTTCTTTATGTTTTTTTTTTTTATGTTAAGAGATGATGTACCTGGAGAAACTCAGAAATGTGTCTAATTACTCACCTAAACTTCTAAGCTCACGAAAACGTTGGAAATTATTACATATACGAAAAAGCAACTTTTTCCAACAACCACTGGTAATCGATTTCCCTTTGGGTTCAATTGCTTATATTAGTAAGAGAAAGATAGTGCATCTTCAAAAACTGGATCTGTTAGGTAATAATTGGCATTGAACCGCTTGCTAAATGCCTACCCCAGTCCCCTTCAAGGTGTCCTGTTTGGATCAAATCGATCGCGACGCGGTAAAAATGACTCACATGCTCACTTTGAAAGCAAGCATGAAGTTGGGGGTCCCCAGAAACACGTGCACGTTGATTTTCAAAAATATTGCCCACTTTGCACCAAATTCTCCCCCTGTGCAAATCATAACTGCACACAAAATATTTGCACACTGAAAATCATACCCCTTCTCCCCCCCGCTCGCCTAGAGTGGTCGTGTCTAAACTAAGCTTTGTTGCTTTCGACCACTTTAGATCAGTTTCAAACTAGGGTGTGTGTCTTAGATAGTTTTTTTTCTACTGTAGTTTGAGGTGTGCACTTTGTTGGAGAGCTTTTCACAACTTGCACGATTGTCTAAAAATCTCTGAAACCCACAATAATTAAGGGTTACATACATGTAAATAGGCAAAAAAATTCAAGGGTTGGTATAAGAAACACTAGCGTGCACAGGGTGGGGCAACATTGGTCAGTAATAGTAACTTGGTAGTTTTTGTATTTTTTTAAATGCCAGATTTCGAAATCAGGCATCGGCATGCACACGGGATATGTTTTGAGAGTCTTCACTCAAAATTGCAGCAAATTTGATCCATCCAGTCTCGATATATCGTGGCAACCATAAGTCAAACCGGTCATGAGCTGTCTCCATATGTGTTGCCATCTAACTCGGTTCAGGGCTGCTTCTCTTCAATTTCGACTCGAAACTCCAACACTTTCCAGATCTGTTTCCACTTCCCACAAAGAAGTGTAACGACCCGATCAGTCTGATGGTAGAATAAAATCGGGCTAACGAAGGTCGATCGGGGCGTTACATTTCTCAGTGGGTGGTTCAACCACCATGCACGATGCGCTTCTCTCCGCCGCGTTCCAACGGTTCCAACCGGCTCTGAATTAAACAGCAACTTCACCGGAATAACTGTCAGGTTCGGTTGGCGCGCATCCAGTGCGTCTGGCATTTTTGCGACGTGTCTAGCTCACCGGATTCGGTCAGCCGACCTACCGAATACTTGGCTTGCTCCAGTTCGTGCTTCTTCCTTCTTTCTATACATTGTTCTCAGTGTTTTTACGTACGCCGCCAGAGGTCGTCCTAAGCACTCGCCATTCGAAAACTTCAAGCGCTTGCAGATCCTCCTCGAGCATCGTCCACGTCTCGTGCCCTTAGAGTACGAACGGTCTTATCAGCGTTTGGTACATGGTGTACTTTGTACGTCGGGGAAGGGAATCAGACCTTAAGGACTTGCGCAAAATTCTGACCTACTCACCAGTGATGTTTAAACTAAAAGCAAGATAAAAAGTGTTATCACTAAAGCAAGATAAAAAGTGTTATACAGAAAAAAAAGTTTAATTTAATTTTTAATTCGAATGTTGAAAATTTGGTAGGTTGAATATTACCTCTTTTTTTGAGTAATATTACATCAAAATTGTGTAAAAATGTGAACCTGATGAATATTTATCAAAAACTGATGAAAATTAATCATTTTCTGAGGTAAAATTCATCATTTTTGACACAGAATCTGTCACCATTTCCTGATGAATATTACCATCATTTTTTTTCTGTGTAGTTGTAGACTACTCTGTTTAAAGAGAAAAAAAAAAGTTGCAACCGGTCTCATGTGGTGTGGTTGAACGACTAAGTTCGCTCGCGGTTTTTTATTACGTTTTAATGGGTGAAAAATTTAAGTAAACGGCGCAAAAATAGTCTCATTCGACGCGTGTGTTCATTTTGTGTTTGGGAAATGTGAAGTTTCCCTTTTTGGACAACTTTTGAGTGTTTTTTCTCGAAAAAATAAGTCTGCTTCTGAAGCTACATCAAGATGGCGGAGTACAGACGAAAAATAAATCGTGCGTGCGTGTCGTTGTAGTAGTGAGACAATTTCTTCAAAATGCCACAGCCAAGAATTGCCGAAATTGTTTAGCGGAAATGGTGTTTTGGAAGAGAAAATAAAGGGTGAACGACGTGCTCTATCCATAACCATGCATATTAAAAAATTGTGAATGGAAGGTGATAGGAGAACCTTAATTTTAGGAAGACTTTGCTTGGTTCCTGCACTGCCCCAAGCAACTTGGTGTGTGTGCGTGTGAGTGTGTAGCGGCGCTAAGAATGCAAGCGGGCCTAGTTTGTTGGTGTAACGTCAACACATTTATGACGGCTACTGTGATGGTGTTGGCAGTTGCTGAGAGAGTGCGAGTTGAGCGTGGCACCGTTTGTACCGAGAGTGAGAGCGGTAAAGAGAGGAAGTGCGTTGGTGTGTGGAGGGAATCACATGGTGTGTGAAAAAAGGCTCTCATTTTACGTCAGGCAGCTCTCGTTGTGATGGTGGTTTGCTGACGGGTCGACATGTTTCCGATGCTGTGCACACATATACAGGGACACCACGGAGCTGCCCAGCGAGAGCCCGGGCACACTAGCACCAGCACGAAAGGTTTGTCCGAGGAACACCGAATTTCAGGTAGGCTCATTCCTTCTCAGCACACGAGTGATTTGATAAGGTAAGGGAGAGTTCTTTTATTACGTAACGCAGTGAGGGGGAAACGGGTTTCGGCGTATGTTACAAAAATTGGGGGAAGAGGGGAGTGCAGACAAATTCTGTTACATAACGCAAAATTTCATTTAAGAATTGGGGGTTTTTCTCATCTCTGGAGTTTTTTTTGAAAAGGTCCTATAAACAAAATTTTCATTTTTTTGCTTTTTGGGTGTTTTTGAATACCCCTGACTCAAGGCGGTTCTAAAAACACCCAATAGAGCTATCTAAGCCCGATCTCACGCACACTAGCTTACCATTTGTTTTTGCTGGCGGGTACAAATTTTAACCTAGAAATCCATCGTGTACGTACACGCAATACATGCGCACGTAGATAACTCTATAAGCAAAAAATTGAAATTTTGTTTATAGGACCTTTTCAAAAAAAACTCCAGATCTGTTACGTTTTTTTACGATGGGGAGGGGAGGGGGAAAAAATACCAAATTTTGCGTTACGCGGTAAAAGAACGCTCCCTACGTGGATTTTATTTGTGTTCTATTTGTCTATATTCGTGTTCCAATCGTGCATGTCCATCTGGAGCATTAGTTTTTAAATAAATCATATTTTTTTCAGTTTCCTGGAATCCTCCTTAAATTAACTGCTACTATGTATTTCTCTAATCACTATAAGATATATTGATATTTTTCTATAATTTCTTATACTTTTAAAAACAGCTTTTAAAAAATGGAACCATCTGGAGAGTTTGTTTTTAAATTATTTCGGTTTTTACAGCTTCCTGGAATTATTTTCATATTTACTGTCGATATGTTCCTTTATCATATGGTTTTTTTTTAAATGTTCAATTTATTCTTTTCCCTATTCATTTTCCTTTATCTTACCATTTCCTCATACCATTTATGATATAAACTAACGGGATTTACCAAAATAGCAAGCAAACTATCTGGAGCATTTGTATTTTAATTTTTTACTAATTTTTACAGCTTCCTGGAAACATCTTGATTACATACATTATCATTACATAACTATATGCTTATTAGATAATACACTACAGACTCACACTTACACTCACAAACTTCCAAAACACTTTATACATTGCGCATTCAACTATTTTCATCGGCCCGATGAAATTCCCCTAACCCCCATTCCAAACCTCCCAAAAATATTCCGTTCACTTTTAAAAGTCGCATGGGTTCCCTGCACTTTTGCCACTAGTGAACAACAAAAACATCCCCTCCCAAATCCCCACGGGACTGTATGGGCGTAGCCTTGGAGCACAGTGTGGAAATTAACGTTCTTAGATATTCTTGGTTGTACCGGGCAGCAATCAAATTGTCTAAGAATATTGAATTGACCATTGTGGCACCCCCTACAGCGTGGTGCAGACCCGTTATGCTATGCTATGCTATGCTATGCTAGTTGTAGACTACTCTGTTTAAATCATGAAGTTTGAAATGCAACATGCCAAAATTACTGTGCCGTCCTGGTCAATCTTCCACCGGGGTCCCGAAACATGGTTCATGTGGCCAATTGTGTTCTGTCTCCACTTGGGGGCTCTTTAGACGTCATATCTGCAGTCATCTCAAGAGCGAAATTTTTCGATGATATTTGGCCAATAGGATTTTTTTAAGATCATCGGAATAAAAGTTCCGGTGAAAACTCGACCATATCTCGGTTCCCCGTGGTCCACCCAGGATGAAACCTCCTCCAATCGATTCCTAGGACTTTTTTACATAAGAAAAGTCTTTCCGAGATGTGGACGTAATCGCCTTTCTCCCCATTTTATCCCACTGTGTATCGTTGGTTAGGTGATTGAAAGATCTTTCCAACGAGTCTAAAACATTGAGAATCTGACAACCATGTCTAAAGTTTTTTTTTCATAAAATTATTTTTATTAGGTCTTTTTCGGTACTGGGACCTGGTTAGGACCGAGTCGGCTTTTGTTATTACATTTTTCTTAAAGCTAACAGTATATGCAGAGGATCTTGTGTGTAAATGTTAGTGGGAGGGGAGCCGATTACCCGCGGCCTGCTCGGGGTTAGTAGGGGAAGGGATTGATGTTAAAAGACAAGGCGTGGGAAGGGAGATTGTGTAGGGGTTTTGTTTGGCTTTGCTAGCCTTTGTTGTTGTCCTCAGCCGCAACTTACCCTGTCTGAAGTTATGATCATGGTTTTATATGTGAATTACTAAACTGAGTGCACAGAAGATGTTGATTTGAGTTGGATAAACGTTCATGCAAGTTTCATGAAGATCGGAAATGTTCATTAATTTTTTCATAAATGTAATAAGCATGCGATTTTACGTCCCGCACGTGTGGAGCAATTCGACCACTTACTGGAATTATGTACACAGCAAATAAAGTAGTAATCAAGCTGTGCGTAAAAGGCCTGAAGTAAAATAAATTTTGCATTTTTTTAAATGAAATTCTGTGTTATTACAACCTGAAATATGTATGGGAAACCTACTTGACCGAAATGTCAACCTCACATATACGTTTATCCTTTCCATTTTTCATCGGTCCGATGGCCGAGCGGGCTAAGGCGCCAGTCCTAACTGTTGGGGCTGGGTTTGAGTTCCGTCGGTTGCAACTTTTTTCTGTGTTTACAAAAATTGTACATGCAGCGTGTAATATTAAGTGTCTTTTTTGACGAAGGTGATGTGCATGCTTTTCCATGCGATTTTACCATGGGATTTTTTGCTGTGGAGTTTTAAATTATTTGTCACGGAAACCGTCTAATGTAAGTACTTAATGTATCGTTTGTTTTGCAAAAATATGTCACACAAAGCTTGCGGACCCACCTCCATGTACATATACAGTGAGTCAAATATTTGTCCGTACCCCCCCGTACGGAAAATGTTTGTGATATAAAAGTACATAAAATTCGACTAAGGTGCCATGTTTTGTACATCAATCGACGCGGCAGAATATCCTCTTTAAGACACTGTCATTGGATTTGCAAAAAACTTTTTCTTAAAAAATACAAAAATAGTTTACTGAAAAAAGCCAAAAAAAGAGGTCAAATAATTGTCCGTACCCCTAGTAAAAGTACAAAATCTGATCGATTCAAGTGAATTTATTTATGAAATGTTGTTTTGAAATTTAAAATTTGAAGCATCCAATTTCGTCCACTACAGCCCGATTACGAGTCCCTAGACTGAAATTTGAAATTTTCACTTTCCGTGCTGAGAATTTCTGTACCGTCCTGGGTCAGAATGTTTTGCTTGAGGAATTTGAAAATTTCAAATTTCAGACTAGGGACTCGTAATCGGGCTGTAGTGGACGAAATTGGATGCTTCAAATTTTAAATTTCAAAACAACATTTCATAAATAAATTCACTTGAATCGATCAGATTTTGTACTTTTACTAGGGGTACGGACAATTATTTGACCTCTTTTTTTGACTTTTTTCAGTAAACTATTTTTGTATTTTTTAAGAAAAAGTTTTTTGCAAATCTAATGACAGTGTCTTAAAGAGGACATTCTGCCGCGTCGATTGATGTACAAAACATGGCACTTTAGTCGAATTTTATGTACTTTTATATAACAAACATTTTCCGTACGGGGGGGGTACGGACAAATATTTGACTCACCTATCGACTAAGAATCCAAAAACAAAAAAATGTCTGTTTGTGGGTGTGTATGTATGAGTGTGTGTTTGTGTGTATGTCAAAATCGAATTGTTCACTCTACACACAACTTTGCTTAGAAGTGATAAAGGGCATCAACAACGCGGAGCGATAAGTTAGTTTTTGTAAAGCTGTAAATTTTTAAGAACATTAGGGGAGAGAGGGGAGACTTGATCCCCGGGGACACTTGACCCCTAGGAGTGGGTAAAAAAAATGCTTTGTTCTAGAAATCGACTCAAACTCATTGTGGAAAACATAGAAAACAATTAAAAAATGTTAGGATTGAGTTACACACATTTTTCTTAAAAGTGCTGCAAAAGACCTCCAAGAGATCTTTTTTCTTCGTTTTTATATGTATAGAAAACACTTTAAATTTATTAAAAAAATATTTTGTATACATGAATTGTTTGATAAACTTATCAACTACAAAACCCTCACGCATTTTCCGTTAAATTTATCGTCATACTATTTTTACAACCAATTGTTTAAAAAAGTGCAATTGGGGAGACTTGATCCCTGCATTTTACAGTCACTGAAATCAGCCTCAAGCTTATTTAAGTGGGTTGGTTTTTCGAGCATGGTTTCCTTTAGTATAGTTGTAGTCTACAACTTGTAGACGTCTCACTGCAGTTTGAACCATTTTTCAAATGCTTTGTAAACAAGAATTACCAGCTTTTGTAAACATGCTCAATTTCGGTCTAAAAAATAATATTTTAAGTTTTTAAATATTTTACATACTAAACTTGTTATATTTTCAACACAAACATACAGGTTTTATTTGAAATTGCTGTAACTTATAGAAAATCAAATATTTTGGATGAATAAGATAAGAAACATTTTCCTAAAGATTTCTTCAAGATGTTGAAAAGAGGATCAAGGTACCCCTAACATTTTGAAAATGCCGGTTTAAAATATTTTTTAAACGCTTGGCATGACTCAAAGAGTTCTTCTGATTAAATACCCTTATCAGCCAAACCTAGTTGAATGTTTTAGCGTTCAATTCATGCAAAAAGTTCTTAGTTTTGTGAGAAATTAAGAGAGTTTTGTGCGATACAAAAAAAGGGGATCAAGTCTCCCCACTCTCTGCTACTCACTGCTGCTGACCGCACCACTTTCATGCTCACCGCTTTGATACTCTTCATGGGTCATGGGAAAAATACTTTTTTTTTTAATTTATAACTTGAGCTTCAAGGAGCTATGTAAAACCTTCAAAGTTAAGCATTTTTCTTTAAATCTTCCCCATTACATTCAAATTGTAGCGTCGGTCTTATGATGTAAAGTTGTTTGAATAAAATTCAAACAGCGTCATCAGTCATGCAAGAGAGAGGTTATTTGCTATAAAGTGGCTTATAAAAAAATTGAATTGTTTATTTTTTAATGAAAAGAGCCTTGGTAGCTTTAGTTGATGAATGTGTAGTTTTTATTTGGCACCAGAAGTTGAAAAAAATAAACCTCCATTTACTGCATAATAATATCTGCAATATCATCGGGACTGGCAACCCCAGCCAACAACAGTCAAGTGTTCGGAGATCTCCAAAAATTTTCGATTTTTTCGCCGTAATTAACGGTGATTACTCGCGAGTTTGCTGCTCCAGCATGCCAAGGGCCGGCCGTGGCCGTGGCAGTTCGAGTGCGCCCTCGAAAAACCCGCGAAGCTCATCTACCGGCAGAGTTCAGAAAGGTAAACACACCAACGCCGCATCGACCGCCATCGCGCACGGGAGCGTACCTAGTGACGTCATCGAAAAGCAAAGCAATCCACTTTAACGACCCCCGGGTCTTTTGTGGTCTCTGTTGCAAGTTTCTGCTCATTTCAAGGCGTCCGAAGGTTATGTGTGGTGAGTCACCCAAAACCTCTTTTACGCAAATGGACCGAGGTTTTACTTCCCCATCCGATAGAAGGCCAGGAGGATAAGGCGCCCCATAGCAACTTAGGGATCGGCAGCCGAAGCCGCTAACCACCGCACCATGAGTGACGTCATCGCTGAATCGCTATTACACGTGTCATACCGTCCACGTGAGTCCCCTGTACGGACGAGACAATCGACCTGGGCATCCGTAAGCACTTCCGGCCAGCAGCTGCAGCAGTCCACAATTTTCGACATGATGGTGAAGAAGTTGAAGTTGTGAAACTTAAAATTCTTTACATTTGACCCTGTAGAGAAGGTCCCAGTGAAGATCATCCTTCAGGGATATCCGGACCGCCCGATCTCCGACCTGGAAGAAAACCTGGTGAACGTCAAAGTTAAGCCTTGAGAGATAAAGGTGCTCTCAAAAACGACAACGGTGACAGGTACGTACACATTGTACCTCCTTCGATCGTGGGTTTGTCAAAATCCAGGACCTTTGGCGGATCAAACATACTTTGTGACGTGGTGATTCTACATGAAGAATCCCACCGACGCAGCCCAATGCAACAGCTGTCAAAAGTTCGGACACGGTTCAAGAAACTGCAATCTTCCACCCGGTGCGTAAAGTGCGGTGGGACCCACTTCACCGAAAGGTGCAATCTTCCGCGGAAAGATCAGCTGGGGGAAAACGCCCAGCAGCACAAAGCGCGCGTCTAGTGCGCGAACTGTAGTGGAAACCACACGGCGAATTTCGGCTGTGCCACGCGGAAAAAGTACCTCGAGGAGCAGGACAAGAAGAAGAAAGCGCCAGCGTCTCACCAACCTCCGAAGACTTCGAGCTCGAACGCTGCAGCAGCTGGCGGTGGAGCGGTTCCATCGACCAAATCAGGGTTCCCTCCCGGTTGGGGAGGTTCGTACGCTAGAGTAGCCGCTTTTGGGGCCGGTACTCCCCCGGGACAAGCTGATGTTACCGGTGATGATCTCTTCACGCTTCCCGAGTTTTTCGCTCGTGCTGGAGAGATGCTCACGCGTTTTTGTGTCTGCCGGAACTAACTAATTTCCTTGTGCAGTGAAGTTTTTCTACGTTAACGCATTCCTTTGTGGACCACCAATCAGTGAGGTACTCCTGGATATTAGCTCCTGATAGTGCATAAAAAGTGCAAAAATGCCTCACGGTCAGAAAAAGAGGCAGTCCTCACCAGCAGAATCGGCAGATTTGAAGAAGCTAAAGAATGCCGAGTCGCTACCTGCAAAGCCAGGCAGTTTGAGCATGGATGCTCAAAATTCGTCTGGAAACCAGTTCGCTACCCTCCCTGTGGACGTGAGCGAGAAGGAAGAATTTGAACGACGGGAAAAGTTGCCACCCATTTTTGTGAAAACATCGTCATCTGATTCGGTGCGAAAGTGGCTGAGCGGGTTTATCAAATCTGGTGCTTTACAAGCTTCCATTCGCTTGTGTGCTGATGGACTCAAAATTCTGCTACCTAGGGGAGTTTGGGGTAATATGGACAGTGGGGGTAATTTGGACACCCCTTTAAAAATCACTGATTACTGATTACTGTACATTATTGCTCTAATTTGGCTTTCATTTCTAACTTCTACTGGTTTGATATTATTTAAATTTGAAGGGCCATAGAATGTAAAACTTAATTTAAAAATTGAAGGGCCACAGAATGTAAAACTAAAAAAAATATGGATAGTTTCAGGTTAATTAGTTCTATATAAAGATTGATTTATATAAATCTAAACGATTCCTTAATGACTAAAAACTATACTTGTGCCTTATCCAGAATCAATGTTTAAATCATTTCAGAAGGAATGATTAAATTATGTATACTACACTGAACAATTTGTTATCTTCCTATTGAATTATAGTTCTATCACAAAATCATTATTTAAACCTTTGATGAAATATTGTGAGCAACACTTCAAAATATAAAGCAATTACAAAACCAGGTTGAAGGATAAAAAACATGCTCAAAAAATCAAATGTTAAACTTTTTCTTCAACATGTGTCCAAATTACCTCACAAAAGGTGTCCATATTACCCCACAATGTATGTCCATATTACCCCACAAGGCATGTCCAAATTACCCCATAGGGGTGTTCATATTACCCCCACACAAAAATTTGGGGGGAAATTTGGACACCTTTTAATTTTTGCGATAAAAATTGATTTTTCATCAAAATTTATCGAAATGAACGACATTTTTCTATCAAATATGGTCTGGTGTCATCCACATTCCTTTAAAATATCCATACAGCCCGTGGCAGAGCAATTTCCTCAGGGTGTCCAAATTACCCCACACTCCCCTACCAGAAAGGATTACAACTACGTTCGGGATTTCCTGAACAACACAAAGATTGAATACTACAGCCATGACGATCCAGGTAAACGCCCCATGAAACAGGTCCTCCGAGGCCTGTACGATATGGATGTGAGTGTGCTGAAAGAAGAGCTCAAAACTCTTAAGTTGAACGTGATCGAAGTCTTCAAGATGACGAGGCACAACAAGGACATCAAGTATCGTGATCAACTGTACCTGGTTCATCTCGAGAAAGGATCGACAACACCGTCTGAGCTGAAAGCAGTTCGGGCAATTTTCAACATCATCGTGACTTGGGAACGTTATCGTCCAGTGCACCGTGACGTGACACAATGTGCAACCCGCGGAGGTGAGCACAAAATTCAAGCTTGCGAAACAATCAACGAGAACATCGAAGCCAAATGCTTCAATTGTGGTGGCGACCATTCTACCAAGAATCGAAGCTGCCCAAAACGAGCTGAGTTTGTAAAAATTCGGCAGCAAGCGACGACGAGGCACCAACCAAATCGTCGCAAAACACCACCAGGAGCAGGATCTGTTCGAGTGGTTCCAAATCTGCAGCCATTGCCGTTGAATCAGCGGCAAAGAGTTGCAGAGAATACAACACCTCCAGGCTTCAGTCAGCAACCGAGGGAAAACCAACCAACATCAACGGGTGAAGGCAGTAGTGACCTGTTTTCACCACAAGAACTTTTGAACATTTTCATCGAGATGACAACAACACTGCGTGGGTGCAAAACTCGCCAGGAACAAGTAAGAACTCTTGGAGCATTCATCTTAAAATACAGTTCGTAGTTTACTCGTTCTAGTGATTTTGAATATTTCAATGAATTTACTTTTTTTTTAGTTTTAAGTTAGGATTAGTTGCTAAAGTGATTTTTTTCTTTTTTACCCAAATGTATTCGATTCAATGCAATAATGTAAAACAACTTGAAGTAAATAAAATAAATGTGATCAGTTAATAATAAAACGAAAAATACAACATTGATGAAGATCATTAGGCCATACCACTTAGCATGTAAAAGAAATGTAATTATTATAAGAATGTTCAATAAAGACATATTTAATTTCCAATTTTCGACGTTAACAGACATTTAGTTTGATTCAGTTTTAAGCTTTATTTATCTTTTTCCTTAGCAAATCTCGAAGGTTTTTTTTTTTAATTATTTTTCCTTCTCTTGCCAAATCAATTGTTAGGATATCCAATTACATCAAAATGATTTATAGTGTAATCCATAGTTGAAAGGAACTCCAAAACTATTAGGTTATAAGAAACACGGAATTGTGAATTGATTATTTACTAATACAGCTATTCCATTTGAAATGGGAATAGCATAAATCATCCATTTGAAATGGGAATAGCATAAATTTTTCTCAGTAAGAAGTTTCAAAAATCTAGCTTAACATTTGAAAAAGTCGTATGAAAACTTAAAATGGCGTTTTGACCGTGTCTGGATCAAAGAGCCTATAGGCTAGTATGGAGATCGGAAGGAAAGGGGTCAAGAAACAGCTTTACCAACAGCAGAACAAAGGAGAGGGAGCGTTTTCTTTGGGCTTTTCTTCACCCTATCTGGCTTGCTTTCGCTGCCGCTGCTGCCCATTTAAAAATTTTCTTGACCGGTTCCTTCCGATGTGCATACACCGCTTATGTCTGAAAATATTTTTATCGGATGCCTCGGAAAATTTCACACAACAAATAAAAAATTGGCGTACGTTTTCGAGATATGATTTTTTGAAAATAAAAACTGAGTTTTCGACGCGCCACGTGCAAAAACAAGAAAAAGCCGAAATCGGCAAAAAATAAACTTTTTTCACTAAAACTGCGATATCTTAAAAATTTCAGCGATGACCTATACATGTTAGGGTACCAAAACTTTCGTAATTAAAATACGCAACTTTTGGTACCCTAACATGTATAGGTCATCGCTAAAATTTTTAAGTTATCGCAGTTTTAGTGAAAGTGCGGCCGAATGGTTACGCTGTCCGCTTTGTAAGCGGATGATTCTGGGTTCGATTCCCATCTGCTCCAACCTTCCATCGGATGAGGAAGTGAAATGTCGGTCCCGACCTTGGTTGTTAGGTCATTCCAGGAGTAGGAGTCGTCTCCATGCCATAAGTACAAATAACACACCAAACCAAGCCTACTCCGGTGGAATCGCTGGCGGCGGTTTGACTCGCAATCCAAAGGTCGTCAGTTCAAACACTGGGGTGGAAGGTTCCTTGGAGTAGAAAGAGGTTTGGGTGCTCTCCCCATTCAAGCCTTCAGACTCCTAGGTTCGAGCAGAAACTTGCAAAAGAGACCACAAAATACCCGGGGGTCGTTAATGTGGATGATTTGATTTTGAGTTTTAGTGAAAAAAGTTTATATTTATTATTAAATATGTCTTTATTGAACTTTCTCATTATAATTACATTTCATTTACATTCTAAGAGGTATGGCTTAATACTCTTCATCTTTATTGAATTTTTCGTTTTATTATTCATTTATTTATTTCAAATTGTTTTACATTTTTGCATTGAATCGAATACATTTGGGTAAAAAAGAAAAAAATCACTTTAACAACTAATCCTAACTTAAAACTAAAAAAAGTAAATTCATTGAAATATTCATCATCATTAGAACGAGTAAACTACGAACTGTATTTTAAGATTAATATTCAAAGGGTCCGGTGGTTTAGTGGTTAGCGTGGTAGCCTCTAAATCCCAGTATGGCCTGGGTTCAATCCCAGACGGACCCGGTGGCATTTTTCGAGACGAGATTTGCCTGATCACGCCTTCTATCGGATGGGGAAGTAAAACGTCGGTCCATTTGCGTAAAAGAGGTTTTGGGTGACTCACCACACATAACCTTCGGACGCCTAGAAATGAGCAGAAACTTGCAACAGAGACCACAAAAGACCCGGGGGTCGTTAAAGTGGATTACTTTGCTTTTGCTTTTTTACTCCAAGGGTTCTTACTTGTTCCTGGCGAGTTTTGCACCCACGCAGAGTTGTTGTCATCTCGATGAAAATGCTTAGAAGTTCTTGTGATGAAAACAGGTCACTACTGCTTTCATCCGTTGATGCTGGTTGATTTTCCCTCGGTTGCTGACTGAAGCCAGGAGGTGTTGTGTTCTCTGCAACTTTTTGCCGCTGATTCAACGGCAATGGCTGCAGATTTGGAACCACTCGAACAGATCCCGCTCCTAGTGACGCCAAAGCATGAAAATCCACGTCCGTCCGTCTTACGATGATTTGGTTGGTGTCTCGTCGTCGCTTGCTGCCGAAATTTTACAAACTTAGCCCGTTTTGGGCAGCTCCGATTCTTGGTCGAGTGGTCGCCGCCGCAATTGAAGCATTTGGCTTCGATGTTCTCGTTGATTGTTTCACAAGCTTGAGTTTTGTGCTCACCTCCGCAGGTTGCACAACGACTCTTGATGAAACAGTTCCTTCCACCATGTCCAAACTGCAAGCAGTTCGAACACTGTGTCACGTCACGGTGCACTGGACGATAACGTTCCCAAGTCACGATGATGTTGAAAATTGCCCGAACTGCTTTCAGCTCAAACGGCGTTGTCGATCCTTTCTTAAGATGAACCAGTTACAGCTGATCACGATACTTGATGTCCTTGGTGTGTCTCGTCATCTTGAAGACTCGATCACGTCCAACTTAAGAGTTTTGAGCTCTTCTTTCAGCACACTCACATCCATGTCGTACAGGCCTCGGAGGCAGCCATGCCAGATATACAGATAAATCTGTATTATACAGATTTTTTGATCCCAAAAATCACAAAAATCTGTATATACAGATTTTTTAAAAATGATTTAATTAGAGAATTTCAATAATTTAGTAATTGAATTATGCTTTAATATGATAAGAAAGCTTAAATCTGTTGTGAAAAGTCTAAAAAAATCTTCTATGGCTTCGAATTTGACATGATACAGATAAAATACAGATTTATTTTTAAGAAAATACAGATTTTCCATAAAATAATCTGGCAACGTTGCTCGGAGGACCTGTTTCATGGGGCGTTTACCTGGATCGTCATGGCTGAAGTATTCAATCCTTGTGTTGTTCAGGAAATCCCGAACGTAGTTGTACTCCTTTCTGGTAGGTAGCAGAATTTTGAGTCCATCAGCGCACAAGCGAATGGAAGCTCGTAAAGCACCAGATTTGATAAACCTGGTCAACTACTTTCGCACCGAATCCGATGACGATGTTTTCAGGTAGCGCTTCGGCATTCTTTAGCTTCTTCAAATCTGCCGAGGTGAGGACCGCCTCTATTTTCTTGCCGTGAGGCATTTTTTGCATTTTTTTGTGCTCTACTAATCGCAGGCTCTGAAAAAAGTTTATTTTTTGCCAATTTCGTCATTTTCCTGTTTTTGCGCGTGGCGCGTCGAAAAACTCAGTTTTTATTTTCAAAAAATCATATCTCAGAAAAGTACGGTTCGACATCGCCAATGTTTTATATAATATGTGAAATTTTCCGAGGAATCCGATAAAAATATTTTCAGACATAGGCTCTTTGGTCCAGACACGGTCAAAACGCCATTTTTAGTTTTCATACTACTTTTTCAAATGTTAAGCTAGATTTTTGAAACTTCTTACTGAGAAAAATTAGCCAAACTAATCACCTATTTTAGCGTCTAAGACAGCTTAAATCGGATAACATGACGCGGAAATATGATTTTTTGAAAAGGTGGTTTTTGCAAAAAATGACGAAAATTGCCATTTTTCGAACCACCATATAGCACGATGTAGGGGAAATCTACCCATTTTAATCCTAATAAGCGGTCGTGTTTGGTGCTGGATAATCTAGAGTCTCCCTTGAATTTTACTAAAACCAAGTACACCAACGAGTAGAGCAAGTTTTTGTGAACATTTCTGTTTATTTTCACTTTCACTAAAAGTTATTCTATTTCTTTACCAAGCATTTAACAAAAAAAGATTCCCAAGGGTATTCTAATCGAGGCGAATGCATTGGGCCACGCCCATTTTTCTAATATCGGCTTAGTTCTTTTTTCTTCCAACACTCTGTCGAGTGTTGCCATTTGCGCTGACAGTTCAAACGAACACTCACGAAAAGTGGCATTTATAGGGAAAGTTTCCTGGCATCGCTGGCTGTGCTGCTGGTGGTGTTGACGGCCAGCCTTTGTTCTTTTTTGCCTTCGTCTCTCGCTCGGTTTTCTTCAGCCTTCGATTAGAATGCAAAGTGAAAATTGAAACGTCAAACGACTTGGCGCGTTTGTTTTTTTGATGGCGCTTGCTAATTTATTACATTTTTCGGGATTATTCTTCAAGTGAGTGCCTTACTAATGATCAAAAGAACATGTTGCCGGTAGTTGGAAGCAATTTCATATCTTAAGCGCCGTGAAAAAGTAAGCGAAAGTGAAAAGTTAATTTTGGCGATATTCATTAAGCGTTTGAGGGATTCTCGTGTGTGTCACTGTGTGTGCCAACAAAATGATGAGAAGTGGTCTCGCAAAATACAAATTATGATCAAAAGTGCATTAAATGTGATCTTTTTGGCCAGTAAGTGGCATACATTTGCGTGCTTACTCGAGGCGGTGCTGTTGCTGGTAAGTTTATAGCCCAAATAGTATTTTTGGAGCTTTAATCGAGCATCAAACTCTCCATATGGCGAAGATAGGTGTTTGATTGGAAAGGGTAGATTTCCCCTAGGTCACCCTAATGGACAAACAAAAAAATACGGGTGTAATTAGGGGGAGAGGGGGTAATATGCACCCCCTAAGGGAAAACTGTGATTTCTCAACCATTACAGCATTACTGTGGAAGAATTTTGTTCGATGTTCTGAAACAACTATTATTCTTCGTAATCCAAGTGAAAAAAGTCTTTAAAAACCTCAAAATTGTTCAAAAATATCAAATTTCTAAAAACATTTTTGATTCATTTCAAACGACCATGCGGGGCAATATGCACCGCAACATTGGGGCAAAATGCACAACAACAACGGGGCAAAATGCACCACAACATGGGGCAAAATGCACCGGGTAAAATCAGTTATCACTAGTCACCACTAGATGACACCGCTGTTTCTACTAAGGAGCTTCACAGCGGTGCATTATGCCCCGACCACGCTTTTTGCAGAAAATTTAATAAAAATGCATTTTTTGATGTTTTTGGACTCATCTATCTACAGAATAATAAAGAGTATGGCAAAAACTATTTACCTCAACACTTACAATATCAATAAATGCTTTTTATATTGTCCAAAAATCATAATGAAAGTGCAAAGAAAATTAGATGAAAACACAACATTTTAAAGTTTTGCAAATAACTTGAGCTGTTTTTATACTACGATGCTCAAATTTTTCCAGCATGGTTTAGCAATGTTAAGCTTCCAATTTCTTTTTTCCGGGGGTGCATATTACCCCCTCTCCCCCTATTTTGGCCAAGGGACCCCCAGAAAAAGTTTGAGCCCGATCGGAGAACTTTTTTTCGGTTTAGGCTCTTTTCAAATGGAATTGCTGAATAAACACTAATTGAAATTGAAAAAAAATATCTGCAATATGCATAACGTTCAATATTTAAGTGTAATCAAGTTTATAAATATTTGCTCCAGAAACGCCGGATCATTAGAAAATTAACTTTGTCATTCAAATATAAAAAAGTATGTAAATCTTTCCCAGTTCCTGAGGGGAACACCCTTGAAGGGTATCGGGGCCGGCATTTACAAAGCGGATTCAGTGGCAGTTTCATTCTCAACTTAATGTTAACATGTTGAGGTTGATATTAACATTCCATAGGTCGCCTCCCTAAGGTGTCGTGATAAGGTCCAGTTTGTGAAGATACACTACCTTCCCTTTACTAAGCAATCGATTCCAGAAGGGAAAAGATCACCAGTTGTGTTGGTCCGAGCCGGGATTTGATCCCCGATCTACCGCTTAAGAGGCGGAAGCGTTACCACTGGGCTACGTGGCTCGGTTAATTCAAATATAGTACTCAATTTATTACACCCAAAGGAAAAATATATCTCAAAATCTGCAACATTGGATTTGCTGCAAAAAATGTCACATTTTATAACATTTTTTGCAGCAAGCCCGTACATCATTTTTGCCCGCGAGCAACACTCCAAAGAGAAGCATATGTTGGTGCTTTTTCACTCAATTTTCATTAAGCGTCCATGGCGCGGTGGTAGCGTGTCGGATCAATAACCAAGAAGTTGGTGGTTCAATCCTCGTTCTGTTAGGGTTTTTTTTTGTAAAATACAACCAAAAAGCCCTCGGTAATGTAGATAATTGTCGGTAACGGGCAAAAATGTCATACCCCTATATCGCAAAAAATGCATGAGGACAGATTTCATGCAGATTCTGATATACTTTCATGCCGCCATGCATCACAATCATGCGACTGCCGGTTGGGTGTAGAGTTTGGGGTTAAATTTAATTTGAATTGGATGAGCTCTGATTGTTTTGTTAATACATAGTTCTTATCAGCAACACTAACTAACCTATTAAAAAAACCTTATCTGTTTTTATGATACCCCGAGCAGACGGAAATAACATGAGAATATTTTTACGTTGATATTTGAAAATACTAGGCCAATAACATTTTACGTTATTTATAACAAGATTTGTTATTCGTCGTGTTGATTTTTTTGTTATTTGATTGTTATTGTAATAGCAGAATAATAACGTTCGAACAAATCTTTGTTATTATTTTTTTGTTATTTAACAACTAATCCGATCATCCAAATAACAGTTGGAGGTATTCTTCCATAACAAAATATGTTATTCCAAAGTTGTTTTGGCTTTCAGCCAATATGGTTAGATTTCTGCTTTTGCGTAGATACAATTACAAATATATTCACTCCAAAAAAGTGTATGCAGCGTACTAATTTATCATGCCAAATCTATAATTAGTCTTCACGATTTGTCATGTTTTTCTTGCAGCTATATACTTAAACGTAAAGAGTTAAGCCAATTGAAAGATTAAATCTTTTACGATGCCTATTAATTAAGTAGACAAGTTGAGTCTTTTAATTTAAATGTAATTGTTCCATGGAGTTGATTAGAAGTTGAGATTGAATAAAACCAAGAGTTTGATTCGCTACAAGTAGACACTCCCTCAAAAAAGAACGAACAGTATCTCACTTTCTGCTCTCTTTTTCATACGCATTCATTACCCAGACGTGAAACAGAATTCGAACAAATTATCACAGTTTACCTTTTTACGCTGCCTAAATTGCTGTATTTGTGAGCATCATTGATGCTCGGTCACGATGTTCGTATACATGGATTGTGACCAACTCGTTTCTCTGTGAGCGGCAACACAA
This sequence comes from Culex quinquefasciatus, assembly GCF_015732765.1. Classification (NCBI taxonomy): domain Eukaryota; kingdom Metazoa; phylum Arthropoda; class Insecta; order Diptera; family Culicidae; genus Culex; species Culex quinquefasciatus. The sequence goes on along the minus strand of NC_051863.1, from coordinate 88,235,453 downwards.
GTAACTGGGCCTTATTGCCGTTTATGTGCTCACATTCTCTTTTGCTGGCACGTTCCGACGAGTTCCGACGGTTTATAGGAGCCTTTTTCTGCCAACACAACCTCACTTGTGAGTTGAATAATAACTTATACACCTATGCGTACACCAATAAAGTTTGTTGTGATACTTGTATTAGTAAGATAAATTTGACAGAGCTCTAAAGAATGTCGCTGAGAGCAACGCTTGAGAGCTAAAAACTGATCTATGATTGATTTTTCTCCGTTCATATTTATTGTTCCAGATAGACCGTTTCGTCGAAGCTGTAAATAATTCGGAGTTGATGATGAGGAGAGCTAAGTAATTTTACCTTACAACAATTTTCCACATATTTCCATAAATTAATCGAAAGCTGCTAGTCAATGCTTCAATTTTGATGAATCATGCTTTTTTAAGCGTTTTTCATGAGACTAACTATCCAATAAAATTCACTTCAATAGAGAACAACGCGATATCAATTTGCGATGAATAAAATTGAGATTGCGTGCTGTCAGTGAGAATAATAAGTGTTAAATTCCAGTATATAGTGTGTCGAAAGTAATTTAACGTATCCAAAATGGATGTTGCTATCGAACAATTGCCATTTGGCAAAGCAAAAAAAAACAAAATCTTCAGAGCTATTGTTAGCGTGCTTTGGTGCCTACGGCCAAAACAACTAAGGAATCGATTTGCATTTGATTCGCACAATGAACGTTATTTTTAAACCAATTCGAAATCTATTTTAAGTGGTTTCATGCTGATTAGGCTGATATATGCTATGAAAGAAATAATTGAAAAAAATGTTACTTTGCAAGCATGACTATAACCCGATCTAGCCGACAACACTTCAAAGAGAAAAATATGTTGGTGCTCTGTCCCTAACAATTCATCAAGCGTCCATGCCGCGGTGGTAGCGTGTCGGATCAACAACTAAGAAGTTGATGGTTCAATCCTCGTTCTGTTAAGCCGTCGGTAATGTCGATAATTGGGTCCTAAATCCATATGTAAATTTTTATGTACAACGTTAAAAAACACGATTAAAAACTATTTCTGATCACTTTTTTTTTATTTGAATGCAAAAAAATTACCTTTTTTGGCCGCAAAGTTAATTTATTAAAATTGATTAAAAAATCCATTCTAAATCCTTTGCGGTCGTACAAAGTGTCATTGTAAGCTTTACCATTGCAAACAATAATATCACAAATTTACGCTTCATTTTAGGACCCAATTGTCGTTAACGGGCAATATTGCGATACCCCTATATCGCAAAAAATACATGAGGACAGTTTTCATGTAGATTCTGATATACTTTCATGCGCCGTTTGGGTGTAGGATCTCTATTCGCTCCCGTCGGTGAAACATTATATTGTTAGAGACATCATCCGTGGTTGTCTGTCGGCCGTGTAGGCAAATCGGATTACGCAACTGAGACACTCTATGAAAACACCGTGCAACAAAATATTAAATTCTCCATACAAACTTTGGAGTAAAACCATTCGGCCCTGTCTAAATATTTTAAATAAATTCAATGTGCACGTGTTCCTGGAGACCCCAAACTTTATGCTTCCCCGCGAGTTGAGCCTGTGGAGTCATTTTTGTCCATTTTTGTCATGTTATTGTCGTTGTACATTTACCTACACACACAAAATATATCCGAATGTAACATCATTTATGACGTAACACTTTTTCACGTCATCAATTATTTTAATTTAAATGCAATTTGATGTAAATTTGCAACAAATTATACGTAAAAACATGATTTTACGTATGATTTAATCGTTTACGTCGAATCTCAAGTTTACATCAACTGAGTTTACAAGTGATTCATTTTTTCCGTATCGAGTAAATTCACATATTTTTTTTCTGTGTAGGGTTTTAGGACCCTATTCCATACAAGTATTTTGCTATTATGAATAAGGTGCTTTGAAGTTTAGCCACAGGGACCCAGTCAAATCAATCCGAATTTTGAAACGAAATCATGTGTAGTCTAATGTCAAAATAATGGGGAGTAAATAGATCAAAATCCTTGTTTTTCTTATTAATTTTATGAGGTGAAATCGAGACGAATTGGAACAGTGTTTTAAAATCTGTTTTAACTTAATTTATTTTTTTATTAACAAAACAAATTTAAAAAATACAAGATTTTGTCGATTTTGATTTTACACCCTTTCCATCCCCATAACTTATCAATGTCTTGTCGGTTTGTGGTACCTTTGGTATGCATTGTCTAGTCATTTAGGCTTCATCCATAAAGTACGTCACGCTAGAATCAGCCAAAATTTACCCCGCCCCCCTCCCCCCTTTGTCGCGCTTTTCCTATACTTATAACACGCAATGTCACACTTGCTCAGACCCCCCCTCTCCCCCTAGAGCGTGACATACTTTATGGATGACGCCTTTGCTGACAATACAATATGTATTGAGATGCATAATAGAGTTAATTTTTCTGTTCAGTTCCCTCTCAGATTTGATTACTTGACACTACCCGGTCACGGGAATTTCTAGCAGAGTTGGCTCTGTTAGAATCCTGCTAGAATGATTTTAGCAGGCCTGTTAGATTTCTGTTAGAATTTTGCTAGAACATTCTGACAGAATGAAATCTGTTAGAATTCTATAAGAATTTTGTGAGAAAATTCTGACAGGGCAAAATCTGTCGAAAATGATGTCATTTCCGCCCAACCACTTTGTGGCGAATGTGATTTCCGCAATAACCATCTTGTCATTGAACTTGTTCAGGCAAGTTCATTTTTTCAAACGTTCTTGCCTTGAATGGAGATGCATTTTCCCCTGCACTGCCTAATTCGGTAAGTAAAATGAACTTGAGTAATTTTAATCAATCCAAAACACACAACATTCTGCTTTTTAATTCACAGATGAATTCGCAGATAGCTGTTTCTCGGAGGCCGGTGAGCGCAGCACCGGAGATGTCGGCGATTCCACACGTGGAGCATCCCAGAAAACTGCGCAATCGAAATGTTCCACCACGGAATATGGTTTATCCTCGATTACTTCAAGTCGTTGTGTGTTAACTTCTATGGAATGTATCCATCCGGAACCGGCACATTAAAACCATGCGAACAAACGTGAGGTGGAATCAAGACCTGCAGAAATTGTTTGCTCCAATCGCACCAGAAAACGTGAAATAATAAGTGTTTAAGTGAAAAGTGTCTGCTTAAAAATGTGTTGTAAGAGGTGATTTTTGAATAAAGATAAATTTTCAAACAAACTTTTCACCCAAAAAATTCTATCCATTTATTCTAACAAAAATCTAGCAGGATTCTAGCAGAAAATTTCTGCCAGCTCGTTCTAGCAAGATTCTAACAGAAATCTAGCAGCTGGCCTGTCAGAACAGTTCTAGCTGCATTCTAGCAGGATTCTAGCAGAACCGGTTGATTTCGCCGGTTCTGCTAGAACCGGTTATTGCATTTGAGCTAGAATTCTTTGAGAATTCTTGCAAAGATCTGGCAGAATGACGGCACAGTTCTAGTAAGAATATTTTCGCTCTGTTAGAACTCTGTAAGAATCCTGTGAGAACGCCGTGACTGGGTAAAGATACTTTTAGATTATTTGAAGAAAAGATCTATCAATTTTATCGAAGTGTTGAGTTATTCAATTAACGATAACACCTCCGGGCCATCCATAAACCACGTGGACTCTTGAGGGGCGAAGGGGGTTGGCGATTGTCCACGCTCCATACAATTAAGAAATTGAATGGACAATTCCAGAGTTTTTTTTGAAAAGGACCAATAAACTATTGTCTTTCATATGTTTATAGGACCTAATAAAAAAACTCTAGAATTGTCCACGAGGGGTGTGGGGCGGTCTGTGATAGTGTCCACATGGTTTATGAATGGTCCCCACGAACTTTAGAATCAACATTTAACGGACGTTCACATCATCAATCATCGTCAGCAGAAATGTGCAACTTTAAAACAGGCATTTCTGCTTCGATGGTATTGTTAACGACCAGATTTCCGTTCTGTATCGCAATCACAAAAAGAATAAATTCATCAGATTAACTTTGCTGATGTGTACTTATGAAACCGAGCAATTTCATTTGGATCTAGTTAAATACATTTGGTTAGTGTTATCATTCTTTGCATGAAGGGGATCAATCGGCAAACCAGCAGATGACATTTTGCTGATTGAATTTACTACAGTACTGGTCAAAAGTATGACGATTTGTCAAACCTACACAGAAAAAAATATATATCATATATGATGGTAATATTCATCAGGAAATGGTGACAGATTTTGTGTCAAAAAAAAAAACGTTACTTAATCCACCCTTAGGTGGTTGGTGCCTTCCTCACATTTAAAAGGTAATGCTATCCAAAATAGGGCGGACCTTTAAGTGTTCTATCAATTTGACTCATTATTCATTCATTCAGATTGGGTAGTCAGATCTTCATATTTCAGGGCACTTATGTGCTTACAACTTATGATAAAGTAGTCAAATCTCCAATTCAATTTGTGCCCGTTGGAAAGGCTTTTTAATTACCTATCCAAAGATAGGTCGCATGATATATTTGGACAACGTTTTCATCATGATCTCTGAGATCCGGCTTCCAAAAAGTACATAAATAACACTTAAGTGCTAATAACTTTTGATAGGGTTGTCAGATCTTCAATGCTTTGAACGCGTTGGAAAGGTCCTTCGATTACCTATCCAGCGACAGGTCGCATGATAGACCCGGACATAGTTTTCATCAAAATATCTGAGATCCGGCCTCCAAAAAGTGCATAAATAACACTTAAGTGCTTATAACTTTTGATAGGGTTGTCAGATTTTCAATGTTTTGGACGCGTTGGAAAGGTCTTTTGATTACCTGTTCAACGACAGGTCGCATGATATATCCAGACAACGTTTTCATCATGATCTCTGAGATCCGGCTTCCAAAAAGTACATAAATAACACTTAAGTGCTAATAACTTTTGATAGGTTTGTCAGATCTTCAATGTCTTGGACGCGTTGGAAAGGTCTTTCAAATATCTTTCTAAAAATGTATAGCATGCCGGGTTTTCTTACAAAAACCACCCTTTTTACAATCTTCCGGACTTTTGTTAAAATCGTTTTATTAGCATAACTTTTGAAGTACTTAACTAAACTGCATAATTTTTAATAGCGACTTATGGGACCCCAAGACGGATCGAATGACGCCAAAACGGACATAATCGGATAGGCCAATGTTGAGATAATCGAGTGACATTTTTTCGATCAACATCCCACCACACACACAGACATTTGCTCAGAATTTGATTCTGAGTCGATAGGTATATATGAAGGTGGGTCTAGGAGGTCTAATTGAGAAGTTCATTTTTCGAGTGATTTTATAGCCTTTCCTCAGTAAGGTGAGGAAGGCAAAAAGATTAATTTTACCCCAGAAAATGATGAATTTTCATCAGTTTTTGACGAATATTCATCACGTTCACATTTTTACACATTTTTTATGTAATATTACTCCAAAAAAGAGGTAACATTCAATCTACCAAATTTTCAACATTCCAAAATTCTACTTTTATTTCTGTGTAAGTCCAAATTCAAATTATTGGTGTTCGCTCGTGTTTTGACCAAACCTCATGAAATTTTCAGCATATATTGTTGTTGTTTATTCATTTATTTCTGGCAAAAAACTTCTTGGTCATTCGCCGCCCTTTTTTCAGCATAAGTATTTCGGAATGTCTACTTTCAAAAGCTTTTTGAGAAACTTAGCTACTCACACAGAAAAAAAAGTTGAATTTTGGAATGTTGAAAATTTGGTAGGTTGAATATTAACTCTATTTTTTTCCTATATATATAAAAAAAATTCGACGGTTTTGTTCGAACGCGAATCAATAGAGTTATCTACGTGCGCATGTATTGCGTGTTTGTACACGAAGGGTTTTTAGGTTAAAATTTGTACCCGCCAGCAAAAACAAATGGTAAGCTAGTGTGCGTGAGATCGGGCTTAGATAGCTCTATTCAACACGGAACGTCGGATCGAGGTTCTCTTTGTTGCGTTGGGTTCGGATAAGTCCAAGGAAGGTTCTTACGCCAAAAAGTTACAACTTTGGCCATTCTGGAACCGATTCCGGAAAATCTGCAGATTGTATGGGAAAAGTTACGTAAAATCGGGTCGGGTAAGGCTTTATTACATAAAAAATGTGTATAAATGTGAACCTGATGAATATTCATCAAAAACTGATGAAAATTCATCATTTTCTGAAGTAAAATTAATAAAAAAATTTGCCACTTATTATTTCCTTTACATATCGCCAGTATACTAACCAATATAATGAGAGTATCTTAATATACTAACAGTTTATTGCTTTTTGGTTAGTATACTAACAAGTATACTGGAATATCGTTAGTATACTCAGTATTCTTAAGTAATATTAAAGTTTCCAGCCCCTTGCTAAAATGTTTATTTAGCAACTCTATGGCATATTGACATTTAGATAAATTAAAAATTTGCGAAATTGAGTTAAGATAAGTTTTATATAGAATTTCCAGATTTAAATAAACTATTATACTTAGTAGTTAGTAAACTTTATTTTCAATCCGAATTATTTTTTGAATCACTGAAGGATCCCTTTTTGACTTGTGACATCGGATTTATGATGATTTGTCAAAAATAACTGTATTTATATAATTTATTCACACACACACACACACACACACACACACACACACACACACACACACACACACACACACACACACATCCACGTGGGTGAGCAGAAGGCACGGAGAGGTCACCTTCCACCTCTCATAGTTCCTTTCGGGCCATGGCTGCTTCAGGAATTACCTGCACAGGTTCGGACATTCAGAGTCTCCTCTCTGTCCGGATTGTTGCGAAAGTTGCGTCTTTCAATTACAGAAATTTTGGTACCCTAACATGTATAGGTCATCGTTGAAATTTTAAAGTTATCGCAGTTTTAGTGAAAAAAGTCGTTTTTTTCCCGTTTTCGTCATTTTCCCATTTTTGCGCGTGGCGCGTCGAAAACACCAGTTTTTATTTTCAAAAAATCGTATCTCAGAGTATCAAAAACATAACTTCACAATTTTTTGATATGTTATATGAAATTTTCCGAGGAATCCGATAAAAATATTTTCAGTCATAGGCTCTTTGGTCCCGAGACCTTCAAAACAGTATTTTATGTGTTCATATAACTTTTTCAAATGTTAAGCTAGATTTTTGAAACTTCTTACTATTTTTCTCAAATAGCCAAACTAATCACCTTTCTTTTGCGTCTAGGACAGCTAAAATCGGATAAAATGGCGCGGAGATATGATTTTTTTTTTAAAAAAAGTGGTTTTTGCGAAAATCGACGAAAATTGCCATTTTTCAAACTACCCTAACATGGCGTAGGTCACCCTAATGGCCAAACAAAAAAATACGGGTCTAATTATTTCGGCCAAGGTTCCCCCAGAAAAATGTTGAGCCCGATCGGAGCACTTTTTTCGAATCATGCTGATTTCGTGGGGAATTGCTGTGTTCTTAGTTAATGTTTGCTTAGGAAAATATCATATTTATTCATTAAAATCCAATAATACCATTAATAATCACAAACCTGCCAAAATTTCGGCTGTACAAGCAAAATCAGAGCGGACACGTGATATTTGTACACAAAAAATTTGTAATAATCTAATAATTATTGTAAAAAATATATATTTTAACGCGGTTTTATTATTTTAATTCCACAACTAATACCATATATACCAAAACTCAGTTAAATCACAATTTTCTAAATGTTTAGCGGTTTGTAACCTTTGAAAAATGTTTTTTTTGTCTTATTTTGCACATTTTCATGAGTTTTCTGAACTGTTAGTATACAGTTTCCAATAAATAATAAAGGAATTTAAAACAAAAAATCTTAAAATATAGATATCTCAGAAATTTCCCCATGGAACATTTCGCTCTTAGATGCATTGGAAAGCTGAGAAAATTTCCTATAAGAAAGATTTGAAAGTAGAGATGACTATTTTTTCCTAAAAAGTTTGTTCTAGAAAACACGCCGTGGTGTTAACAGCCCATGCTCCCATTAATGTCCCATATGCAAAAACTGCAAACTGAGAATAACGCAAGGCAAGTTTGTCCCACACATAAGGCTACGTGTTAAGTTTTCACGAAAATACTGATTTCCTTCTGATTTGTAGAACTGAATGTTGTAGGCTTTACTGAAAGAGCACACGATTTTGAACCAAACTGCATTAATAACTCAAAAGTGATGATATTGCATATGGGACGTTTATGAGATCAGGGGCAGTTAAGTAACCAGTAAAAAATGTGTTTTGAAAAGTTTTATATTGATATAATTTAGAATTTATTTTGATTCTTCTACAAGGAATTCAAATAGAGGTTTATTTTTATGAATGCTGTCGTAGAAGGTGTCATTCTTTCTTGTAGCAATGACTGTCGTCAATGATGGATCTGGATATAGAGCCCAGAAATATAAATTGTAACTTGATTCAGGTTTGCACGATAAGCTCTAAAAGGCAGGGCTCCCGTTGCAGCAACTTATTCTTGGAAATTATGTTTCTCATGCCTAGTGCTGTGCTAATTCCAAAAGTTTTCAAATTATACATTTTCGTATTTTATTTCATTATCAAGAAGATTGAGGTTGAGAATGTTTTCAACTTCCCTCAAGGAGAAAATAATATTTAGAGGTAGGACTGTGATTAGAGAGTGACGATTCGCGAGATTTGAAATTTCCCGCGATTCGAGAGTTGAATTTGGAAATTTGCCGGGAATTCCGGGACCCGGGAATTTTATCGTTTTGGCAAAATCTTGATGTGAATTATATCAAATTTATAACATATATATAAGTTATAAAAGTCCCATATGCAAGGGTGGTTTTCTCTTGATTAATTACTCCAAAGTGTTCAGTTTGACTGTCCAAAACGTTCTGATTTTATTATGATCGAAAAGTCCCCCAGAGCCTCACACACGAGGTACTGAGGTTTTGCTTACAGTGCATTAATCGAGCTACTTGCTTTAATCGCGGCGAGGTAAACGAAGTTTAGCTTTGTTCGCAGTTTGGGTTACTGTTGTCGGCTGTGCTGACGATGTTGGTGGCGTCGATCAATTATGCGGAAAGCAATTTCCGTAACTGCTCCCTCACCAAGAAAGGATCGTCTCGATCCGTATCGACTGCACAGAAATTTTCCATCGGAAAGAACTACCAAACAGGTCACTCAGCGAGTTTGAAATATCAGAAGCTTCTTTGGTGATGTTTGAAACATTATAGTTGTTGCTGTTTTGTAATTAAGTGTTACAAATATTTGTAATCAAAGATTACGTAATCCTTAATTACATCTTCGTTTGTTACATTTCTGTAACTCTGAATTACAAATCGAGACTTGTAATTAGCTATTACAAACAAACTATTATTTCATTGTAATGTTTCCTCTTAACAATTTCAAACACACTCGATTAACTTAAATTTTTTGCTACATAATTTTGAAATGATTTTCTTTGTTTTTTTTTTATCACTCACACACCTTCAAAAAAATAAATTTTGAATCGTGTTTTTGTCAAATTAGTTAATCTGATTTTCGAATTGCTGATTTTGTTTTTACTCACACACACTCACTTAACTTATCAAATTTGGAAAAATATTTTTGAATTTTGAATTTGGATTTTTTTTCACTTTAAATTTTGTTGCTTGTTGAAAATCCGGGTAACGCTGTTCCTTTGTCCTCCTCGTCGAAGGTGTTGACGTCCATGTCGTGCTGCGCTCCTGAACTCTGACCGAGTTTTTCGCGATGTGCACACGATGGTATCACGCCTCTTGCCGAAGTATCCAGCGGATAACGTTGGTTCATCTTCTTCGGTCGGTGGCTGCTTCACCAGGTAATTTCCTTGGCTGCTTCACTCCTGATCTCCAGAGCCGTTGGTGACGAATTTCTGCTGAATGAACAACTGCCGTGTTTTTCGCATTAACTTGCACTTTCGGTCTCACTACCGAGATTTTCGCGAACGACCACTTCAATCACTGGGCACAGCCACCTTCCGGCGAAGACTCGACTGCGCCAGTTATAAAAGTCCCATTATGCAAGGGTGGTTTTCTTGATTAATTACTCCAAAGTGTTCAGTTTGACTGTCCAAAACGTTCTGATTTTATTATGATCGAAAAGTCCCCCAGAGCCTCACACACGAGGTACTGAGGTTTTGCTTACAGTGCATTAATCGAGCTACTTGCTTTAATCGCGGCGAGGTAAACGAAGTTTAGCTTTGTTCGCAGTTTGGGTTACTGTTGTCGGCTGTGCTGACGATGTTGGTGGCGTCGATCAATTATGCGGAAAGCAATTTCCGTAACTTATATATACAGCAATTTCCCACGAAAACAGCATGGAAAAAAAACAAAAGTGCTCGGATCGGGCTCAAAATTTTTCTGGGAGTTCCCTGGCCAAAATAATTAGACCCGTATTTTTTTGTTTGGCCATTAGGGTGACTGAAATATGGCCATTTTCGTCGATTTTCGCAAAACCACTTTTTCAAAAAATCATAACTCCTCGCCATTTCAACCGATTTCAATTGTCTTATACACAAATGAAAGGTGATAAGTTGGCCTTTCAAGGAAAAATAATAAGAAGTTTCAAAAATCTAGCCTAACATATGAAAAGGTCGAATGAAACTTTAAAATGCCGTTTTGACGGTGTCTGGACCAAAGAGCCAATGTCTGGAAATATTTTTATCGGATTCCCCGGACATTTTTACGTAACATACTGAAAAATGGGAGAAGTTCATTAACAGGATTCCGAGATATGATTTTTTGAAAATAAAATCCGTGTTTTTCGACGCGCCGCGCGCAAGAACCGGAAAATGACGAAACCGGCAAAAAATCTGCTTTTTTCACTAAAACTGTGATAACTTTAAAATTTCAACGATGACCTACACGCAAAAAGTCCGTTCGCGTAACGTACCATGAAAATGGAAACAAAGCAAATTTTATGATAAGATTTTGCACCGTGAACAAATGCATGTTTGCAATCGATTTCCATGAACGTTTGTTCACGAAAAACCGTAACGCCTGGTCTGGTTACGTTTTTCTAGTTCCCGTAATCATAAACTTCGTTCATGGTATTAGGAAACAAATCATAAATTTGTTCACGCTCACGCGAACAAAAATCACGAAATTGTGGGCGTAGCCACAGCTTTGAAACAGAGACGAAGAACGTTCAGAAAATATTAAACGGGAAAGCGACGGTTGTAGGGTATCATTTACTGATCACGTGACGAACTATTTAATTTTGGCTCGTGTACGGATTTAGTTTTCTACAGTTAGTTATTCGGATGGCAAAATTAGATAATTTAACCGATTTTGGAATTTTTGACCGCAAATGACAAATACCGGGAATTTATCAAATTAAAAACTGTGACCATTTTAAGTGATGCCAACGTCACCTGGACCAACCTGGCCACTCTGGAACGAGTCACCGGTTACCGGTGGCCACTTGAGGTCACTTCGGAATTTGCAAGGAACCAGGTCATGTGACGTATCAAAATTCATCAAATTAAAAACTGTGACCGTTTTAAGTGAAACCAATGTCCTCTGGCCCAACCTGGCCACTCCGGAACGGGACACCGGTTACCGGTGGCCACTTCGGGACACTTCGGAATTTGCAAGAAACCAGGTCATGTGACGTATCAAAATTCATCAAATTAAAAACTGTGACCATTTTAAGTGATGCCAACGTCACCTGGACCAACCTGGCCACTCTGGAACGGGTCACCGGTTACCGGTGGCCACTTGAGGTCACTTCGGAATTTGCAAGAAACCGGGTCATGTGACGTATCAAAATTCATCAAATTAAAAACTGTGACCGTTTTAAGTGAAACCAATGTCCTCTGGCCCAACCTGGCCACTCCGGAACGGGACACCGGTTACCGGTGGCCACTTGGGGACACATCGGAATTTGCAAGAAACCAGGTCATGTGACGTATCAAAATTCATCAAATTAAAAACTGTGACCATTTTGAGTGATGCCAACGTTATCTGGACCAACTTGGTCACTACGGAACGGGTCACCGGTTACCGGTGGCCACTTCGGGTCACTTCGGAATTTGCAAGGAACCGGGTGACGTATCAAAATTCATCAAATTAAAAACTGTGACCGATTTAAGTGAAACCAATGTCCTCTGGCCAAACCTGGCCACTCCGGAACGGGCCACCGGTTACCGGTGGCCACTTCGGGACACTTCGGAATTTGCAAGAAACCAGGTCATGTGACGTATCAAAATTTATCAAATTAAAAACTGTGACCATTTTAAGTGATGCCAACGTCACCTGGACCAACCTGGCCACTCTGGAACGGGTCACCGATTACCGGTGGCCACTTGAGGTCACTTCGGAATTGGCAAGGAACCAGGTCATGTGACGTATCAAAATTCATCAAATTAAAAACTGTGACCGTTTTAAGTGAAACCAATGTCCTCTGGCCCAACCTGGCCACTCCGGAACGGGACACCGGTTACCGGTGGCCACTTCGGGACACTTCGGAATTTGCAACAAACCAGGTCATGTGACGTATCAAAATTCATCAAATTAAAAACTGTGACCATTTTAAGTGATGCCAACGTCACCTGGACCAACCTGGCCACTCCGGAACGGGTTACCGGTTAACGGTGGCCACTTGAGGTCACTTCGGAATTTGCAAGGAACCGGGTCATGTGACGTATCAAAATTCATCAAATTAAAAACTGTGACCGTTTTAAGTGAAACCAATGTCCTCTGGCCCAACCTGGCCACTCCGGAACGGGACACCGGTTACCGGTGGCCACTTCGGGACACTTCGGAATTTGCAAGAAACCAGGTCATGTGACGTATCAAAATTCATCAAATTAAAAACTGTGACCATTTTAAGTGATGCCAACGTCACCTGGACCAACCTGGCCACACTGGAACGGGTCACCGGTTACCGGTGGCCACTTGAGGTCACTTCGGAATTTGCAAGGAACCAGGTCATGTGACGTATCAAAATTCATCAAATTAAAAACTGTCACCGGTTTAAGTGAAACCAATGTCCTCTGGCCCAACCTGGCCACTCCGGAACGGGACACCGGTTACCCGTGGCCACTTCGGGACACTTCGGAATTTGCAAGAAACCAGGTCATGTGACGTATCAAAATTCATCAAATTAAAAACTGTGACCATTTTAAGTAATGCCAACGTCACCTGGACCAACCTGGCCACTCCGGAACGGGTCACCGGTTACCGGTGGCCACTTGAGGTCACTTCGGAATTTGCAAGGAACCGGGTCATGTGACGTATCAAAATTCATCAAATTAAAAACTGTGACCGTTTTCAGTGAAACCAATGTCCTCTGGCCCAATCTGGCCACTATGGAAATACAAAAATACAAAAATACAAAAATACAAAAATACAAAAATACAAAAATACAAAAATACAAAAATACAAAAATACAAAAATACAAAAATACAAAAATACAAAAATACAAAAATACAAAAATACAAAAATACAAAAATACAAAAATACAAAATACAAAAATACAAAATACAAAAATACAAAAATACAAAAATACAAAATACAAAATACAAAATACAAAAATACAAAAATACAAAAATACAAAAATACAAAATACAAAAATACAAAAATACAAAAATACAAAATACAAAAATACAAAATACAAAAATACAAAAATACAAAATACAAAAATACAAAAATACAAAAATACAAAAATACAAAAATACAAAAATACAAAAATACAAAAATACAAAATACAAAAATACAAAAATACAAAAATACAAAATACAAAAATACAAAAATACAAAAATACAAAAATACAAAAATACAAAAATACAAAAATACAAAATACAAAAATACAAAAATACAAAAATACAAAAATACAAAAATACAAAATACAAAATACAAAAATACAAAAATACAAAATACAAAAATACAAAAATACAAAAATACAAAATACAAAAATACAAAAATACAAAAATACAAAAATACAAAAATACAAAATACAAAATACAAAATACAAAAATACAAAAATACAAAAATACAAAAATACAAAAATACAAAAATACAAAAATACAAAAATACAAAAATACAAAAATACAAAAATACAAAAATACAAAATACAAAAATACAAAAATACAAAAATACAAAATACAAAAATACAAAAATACAAAATACAAAAATACAAAAATACAAAAATACAAAAATACAAAAATACAAAAATACAAAAATACAAAATACAAAATACAAAAATACAAAAATACAAAATACAAAAATACAAAATACAAAAATACAAAAATACAAAAATACAAAAATACAAAAATACAAAATACAAAATACAAAAATACAAAAATACAAAAATACAAAAATACAAAAATACAAAAATACAAAAATACAAAAATACAAAAATACAAAAATACAAAAATACAAAAATACAAAAATACAAAAATACAAAAATACAAAAATACAAAAATACAAAAATACAAAAATACAAAAATACAAAAATACAAAAATACAAAAATACAAAATACAAAAATACAAAATACAAAAATACAAAAATACAAAAATACAAAATACAAAAATACAAAAATACAAAAATACAAAATACAAAATACAAAAATACAAAAATACAAAAATACAAAAATACAAAAATACAAAAATACAAAATACAAAAATACAAAAATACAAAATACAAAATACAAAATACAAAAATACAAAAATACAAAAATACAAAAATACAAAATACAAAAATACAAAAATACAAAAATACAAAAATACAAAATACAAAATACAAAAATACAAAATACAAAATACAAAAATACAAAATACAAAAATACAAAATACAAAAATACAAAAATACAAAAATACAAAATACAAAAATACAAAAATACAAAAATACAAAAATACAAAAATACAAAAATACAAAATACAAAATACAAAAATACAAAATACAAAATACAAAAATACAAAAATACAAAAATACAAAATACAAAAATACAAAAACAAAATACAAAAATACAAAATACAAAAATACAAAAATACAAAAATACAAAAATACAAAATACAAAAATACAAAAATACAAAAATACAAAATACAAAAATACAAAAATACAAAATACAAAATACAAAAATACAAATGGAAATATTTGAAATATTTGAAATATTTGAAATATTTGAAATATTTGAAATATTTGAAATATTTGAAATATTTGAAATATTTGAAATATTTGAAATATTTGAAATATTTGAAATATTTGAAATATTTGAAATATTTGAAATATTTGAAATATTTGAAATATTTGAAATATTTGAAATATTTGAAATATTTGAAATATTTGAAATATTTGAAATATTTGAAATATTTGAAATATTTGAAATATTTGAAATATTTGAAATATTTGAAATATTTGAAATATTTGAAATATTTGAAATATTTGAAATATTTGAAATATTTGAAATATTTGAAATATTTGAAATATTTGAAATATTTGAAATATTTGAAATATTTGAAATATTTGAAATATTTGAAATATTTGAAATATTTGAAATATTTGAAATATTTGAAACATTTGAAATATTTCAAATAAAATATTTGAAATTTTTGAATATTTCAAATATTTGAAATATTTGAAATATTTTAAATTGGCTTATATCGGTCTTCCTTGAATACTATAATTACTTAATATACTTGAATTACTTGAATTATTGAAAAAAAATAACTCGAATACACTCAAACCCCGATGGTTTGACACCAACTGTTGTCAAACGAACGGGGTCACGTTTTAGTTTGACACCCCTTTTACACGGAGTTCACACACACTACCAAACGTTTGTTTTGATAGTGCGCGTGAGCGCCGTGTAAAAAGTGACAGTTCGTCACTTTTTAGTTTGACTTTGACCAACCAACGGGGTACAAACTAAAAAAGTGTCAAACGAAAAAGTGACCAACCACCGGGGGTTGAGTGTACTCTGAATTACTTGAAATACATTACATGTACTTGAATTTATCGAAATGATTCAAATGTTTGAAATGCTCCTCCAACCCCAACTCCCCTTCTCCTTCCCTGCGTTGCTTTTCACCATACAATATTGTCGCCGCGGCACTAAACCGAATTAAGCGAGTTTAACTCTCGCGACGATTTTCTGTCGCGAAATATCTGTCAAACTGTTTTGAATCAGTGTGTTAGCATTTTTTGTTTTGATTGCTTGGTTTTGCTTGAGTCGTTGAAAAAAATCGTGGAGTTCTACTTGGATTTAAGAAAAATTGGGACAATTATGTTTAATTAGTGATTAAAATCTTATGTTCCGGAACATTAGGGGTTCAAACTAGCATCCGAATTGTTTTCGTTGGGTCATGTGATGATTTTGAGTTTGTTCCCAGCTCTAGGAGGAGACACAGAATATTAAAAGTTTTGGTCACAATCTTGGGCTGGGTTGCTATCTGGCCTCAACAAAATTACCGAGTGACCGTCAAAATGGTCCGTTAGTACCGTCACGAGTTGATCCGGTTGCTGATTTGGTGGGCTCATGAAAATATAAAATTTGGATTGACCTTTGAAACCCGAACTCGCCGTAATCAGCCTTTTTAGGCTGTACTTCATGGAATTATACATCAAATTCACGCCCATAAAGCGATTCCTGGCAGAACTTTGAGGTCGGTTCCTTGATCCTTTTGGTTGCGGCGCTAGTCTCTTCGCAACTCCACTTGCGAAATTTCAGTTTGGTGCCGCGGCGAAATTTTGTTTTGGTTTTGAATGTGACATTTGAGATACACTCAGAAAAGAAACAACCCAAAATTGCTTCGCGAGATGAAACACACTTGCGCTGTTATTTCGATTTATTTCCGAAATCACAATATCTCAACTTTTTCCTTGGAATGTGATTTTTCGCTAGACTCTCCCCTCCTTCAAAAGCCACGGGCTTTATGCATGAGCCCTTGTGGCCATTTCCCCCTGACAAAACTTACCTGGACTACCCGCCTCCAGAAGTCGAACGATCGAAAATCCACCCAACAAACACAAACATTTATTAGCAAAGAAAACTTCTTGAAATATCTCTCTGAAAATCAATACACAAGTAAATTCTGCCAATCAGCTGGCCATCACGTCAAAACATGTCTGTTTTGTTTCCAAGCGTTACGGTCGACTTTAAAAATAACGCAACTTTTCGGCTTTAAGCATGGATCACAACTTCGTGAACTAGTTCATAACCTCATGAAGTGCACATCATGATTTCATGATTTTTGTACCATGATTTCATGAATTTGTTCACGTTTCCATGAACACGCTTGTTTGCTAAATTCGTGATTTTTTGTTCATGGCTACGGGAACGCTTTTTTTGCGTGTATTTCGCAATTCGCAATTCGCAATTTTCAGTGTAAGAACGGGCCTTGACCGATCTTATGCACCAGGTTCCCGACGAACACGCACTGCCCTTACACCTACATCTCATCCTTGCTCTGAGTCAGTACGAGCAGCACGCCTTCTGCCAGGCATGCACACCTTCTTTTCCGGTTACGCATTTTAACTCGGCAGGGGGTGGTACATTACGTAGGGTTTGATGTAAGTATAAGCGCCTAACCATTTATAGTGTGCCTATCAACGTTCAATAAAGCAAAAACTGTTTTATTTTTAGTTTGAATTCAAAAACTAATTGTTATTTACTGTGTATTGTTTTCTCCTGAGTCTTTCCTAGTGTTGAGTCGTGTTTATCTGTTGCTATTTCTTCTGTCGCGGTGTTTTGTTACAATGTTTTGAACCTAAGCATGTTGTGTTAATCCTTCAATCATTCTATAAATTGAGTAAGGGCTTGAACCTCACTTGTTAGAAGAAAAGGGTTTAGGTTGAAAACAATAGACAGTAAAGGAGAATATACTTTATAAAGAATCAATAGTAAGAGAATCATAATTGTATGTAAAAAAGTAAAAAGTAGAAGCTTGATGTAGTAGATCTAGAAATAGGCAATAGTTAATAAATAGAGATAACAAACAAGCTTAGATTATTGTTATGATGGACTAGATAATAAAAATAATCAAATAAATAAATAAAGAAGTAAATCAACAAAGAATAGGCAAATGATAAATAGACTTGGTATTACTAGTACATTAGGGGAAGGTTTATTTTAAAGAAAACACACAGTTTGTTAAAGCAGCATTATTTGGAAAAAAGAGTGCAAGCATTGAGAGATACGAGAATCAAGAGTTAATAAATCAAAACCAAAATGGTAAACAGAAGAATTAGTGAAGAAGTACGAATCAGTAGAGCAAAATAAAAACAGGAGATAGATGGTAGCTGGAAATGGAAAGGAGAGAAACCCCGTTCTGCGACGTTCAGGTACATCCACAGCAGTTGACTCAACATACTGCGAATCAAAACAATACCGTCTACAATCACAAATTACTTCCCTTTCACACATTGTCGCGCCCCTTTCTTTTAGCCGTCTCGACTCTGACCCGCGGTGGTCAAAGGTTAACGATCCGTTTCCACAGGCCACCAGCTAGGTCATCATGAAAACCAAGCCAACGTGGAGGTAAGAAAATAGGACACTCGCAAGGAACCAGAGCTATACTGTTCTGATCAAGATAATTCGGAAGATCTAACAGAACTACGGATGTAGTTAGCGCTCCTTCCAGGATGATCCTTACGTGGACGTCAACCGAAGAGCACGCAACAAGGTCAATACCATTGCATGCTCTGAGGTATCAATCCTTGGCCTGCGCTTTTTTTTTGCGTGTATTTCAAGCGAAAGTTTATACCTCGATGGTTTGACACCAACTGTCAAACGAACGGGGTCACTATTTACTTTGACACCCCTTTTACACGGAGTTCACACACACTATCAAACGTTTGTTTTGATAGTGTGCGTGAGCGCCGTGTAAAAAGTGACAGTTCGTCACTTTTTAGTTTGACTTTGACCAACAAACGGGTACAAACTAAAAAAGTGTCTAACGAAAAAGTGACCAACCACCGGGGGTTGAGTGTATTTAGTTTAAGTTGCAAGTTCATATTTAGCAAATTTTAAGTATATAAAACATATTGTAAATGTGAAACTAATAATTAGTTACACATTCTTATTATCAATAAAGTATGTCACGCTAAAATCATCCAAAATCCATATCACACCTATACAAAACCTCATCCGTACGAACGTACATAAGGCGTACGTTATGGATGATACCTTGAATTCAACTTTTCAACAATTAGAACCGATAAGCTTACATAAAAACCCAATATACCACGGGTTTCTGGTGTTTAATTGCCATGCGAGGAGTGAAGCATATTTCACTGCAAATACGAAAGCCTTGCTTTGAAGAAGATAAAAAGTGAATCCAATTGATACAAATATTTGTATTAAGAAGTGGAAAATTAAGTACATGCCGCGTGTCATAAATAGTTGATCCGAACAGTGTAGAAGTCACGTGTCCGACGTTATGCACAATGCTCTTTCCTGTGTTTGTTTGCTCACTTTGCAACACTATCGTAGCAGCGTTGGCGTGTCGAATTAATCCCTGAGCAGTTGTTACCGTACCGAGGAATATGGTCTCTATCATCAAATCTATTTGTAGTCGGTTCTAAGAGGGATAAATTAGCTGATTTGGTGTATTTTATGGCTGATAATACGATGCGATAAGACGCAAACGACAGATGATTTAATTTGGTAGCTTTTCCGACCTAATCCATAGATAACGGGATCATGCAAGGAAGATGTGTGGTTGTGGCTGTGTTTCATGGGAACCGCTTTCAAATTTGACGGCCAAATTTAAGGCAAAGTTTTTTTTGTAAGATGATTTATTTAGTAGGCATTCGATAGATGGGTAATTTTCGTGTCAAAATTCATCGCCCGTTAATAAATTGTGATCCAGGGTCTTTTGTTAATTTTCGTCGCCTTTCGGTATAAAGAAATTAAACTGCATGCATCCTGCGGTTCACCGTTCACAGCCCAGGTCAATATTATCTAAGACATACAGTAAAAACCCGATTTTCAAAACATTTCTCATTTTTTCCCTTTTTACAACAAAATTGAGGGAGTTAATAAATGTGCGTCTGCCCTCACTTACAAGCCATTGTACACAGTAGTTTACACATTTTCAACAGCAATAACTTCGTAATGTCTTTATATTCATTCGCAACCACAGCTATATAATTATCGATCAGCGCCAGTCCTTTGAGCATCTCATTTCCGAAGCCAGTTTTTGTACCTTTTTATATGCCCCTCCTTATACATTTTTGGCTTCTACCTGCTTCGTGCGGTGTTCGTTTATGGTAGTTGTTGCTAGTGTGTATGATTAAATTATGACGCTTTGCAGGTGATTTAATTATTTCGAATCGAGAACGATAAATATTCAATGAAACAAATTACGGGTTTCGGCACGACGAATGGTGCTAGTTATATAATATAAATTGTGCTTATATCTATTAAACAAATTATTGTGGAATAAAATTATTGTTCGTAATAAAAATCAAACCATCCCCCCTTTAACGACCCCAGGTCTTTTGTGGTCTCTATTGCAAGTTTCTACTCGAACCTAGGAGTCCAAATGCTTGAATGGGGAGAGCTCCCAAACCTATTTTTACTCCAAGGCACCTTCCACTCCAGGGTTCGAACTGACGACCTTTGGATTGCGAGTCCAACCGCCACCAGCGATTCCACCAGAGCAGGCTTGGTTTGGTGTGTTGTTTGTACTTATAGCGTGGAGACGACTCCTACACTTGGAATGACTTATCGGCCAACAACCAAGGCCGGGACCGACGCACTATGGGGTATCAGGCGGCCATAAATCAAAAAAAAACCAACACACTCTAATTATTTTTTTGGTATTTTTTTCGAAAATAAACATTCTGACTAAGAAAAATTCGGAGTTTGAAGGTTATATGTTCAAAATTTATTGAATGGCAGACCTTCAAAGTTGGAAATGGAAGGAAAAAACATGTTTTTTGACAAAAAAAAAAATGATTATTTTTCATAGCTGTACTGTGTAGCTATTTATGTATTTTTTCCTGCATCGTTATATATATTCAGAAAGGTAATTGATTCAACTTTTCAATAACATTGAACAAAGCATGGTTTTACAGGCTTAAAAAATACTAAAAATACAAAAAAAAATAGTTTTTTTCAACTTTGTTATTGAAGTACTTTTTTTGTGTGCATTTTTGCGATCTGAAAATTTTCCAGCTTAAAATTTAAACCATGTCCTAACTTGTCTCCGAATTTCAAAGCGCACAAATGTGCACTATTTGAGTTATGCCATTTTAAACATTTTGATTCATGCAAAAAAAAATAATGATTTCACGTATACGCTAAGCACATTATTTACCTGCGGAGGCAGAAATGAAGTACATGAAGAAATTCATGACTGTTGGTACTCAGGTACACAGAAAAAAAGGTGAATTTTGGAATGTTGAAAATTTGGTAGGTTGAATATTACCTCTTCTTTTGAGTAATATTACATAAAAAATGTGTAAAAATGTGAACCTGATGAATATTCATCAAAAACTGATGAAAATTCATTTTCTGGGGTAAAATTAATCATTTTTTGGACACAAAATCTGTCACCATTTCCTGATGAATATTACCATAATTTTTTTTCTGTGTACGTTTTATAAAATTAGAAATTCCTATGCTAAGTATTATACAGAAACAATTCTTCGAATATTCATATCAGTTAGTTGTTGTGTTCTATTGAAAATATGGATAATAATACCGTAGTGTTCCTGTACGATGTAACGAAGCACTATTCTGAAAACGTGAGAACTGCTTTCGAGTATATTTCTCGAATTATTTTTGAAAAAGCCGTAAGAGCCATTGGTAAACAAAGTCCTTTTTACATCGGTATTGGAGCTACTTATGAAACATTAATATAAAAAACGCTCGAGATTGTTCATCTACACGTCCTTCAAGTGCCCCAAACTAAAAATAAATGAAATTTTGTCTCATTTTCGAGAAAAACGAAAATTAGTGTAAGAGGTCACGGTGGCTCTTACGGCTTTTTGAAAACTCACCCGAGATTTGTAAGAATTACAACATTGCAGAACCATCTTATGATCAACTCAGGGAAAAACTACGCATGTTGTCCTGTAGCTTTAAAACGAGTTATACAAAAGCCCATAAAAGAAGTTCATATTTTGAGTCATCTAACAACAATTGGTTACATAGCGAGTTTGATTTAGCAGAATTTATCGAGGAAAACGTGAATTTAGCAAGTGGATCAACGAAAAAACGTGGACGAGAACCCATACAATGCTCCATAAACCGTCTAAAATTCTAAAACAGCGCAAACATCGTTTTTAATTTGGAGGAGAGGAGGGGGATTTAACTCAAGAGGAAGGGGAGGGGGGTTGAAAGTAAACCAGAAACTATAACTAGCATAAGCCGCCATTCAGTGCATCAAATAGACAGAGGAAGAATTTATTTAAATTCACCACTTTAATGCATGTGGGCTCAAATATATGAAAAAATCGAAAATTTAACTTTTTTTTTGAAAAAATATCTATTTTTTTTTCATTATAATAAGTACAAACAACACAAAAAATTAACAAAAAAGCAAAAAAAATATTTTTGGCCGCTCGCTTCTATGGAAACGCCCCATAGTGCGACGTTTTACTTCCCCATCCGATGGAAGGTGTATTGTTTGTAATAAATTGAAATCAAATAACTCTAATTCAAAATTCATTTTTTTTATTTGCCCTATGTTTCTCGCGCTACAGAGGAAAATGATTGAAATAACTGTAAGAAATTTGATAAGATTATTATCTGGCCTCCAATATATCCACATATGCCGCATGCAATTAGCGGTGTGCGTTGTCACTGGCGCATGGGAAGCATGTCTACTTCAAACATTGTAGCATGTCAATACGGTTCCCTCAATCAAGAAACACTGTTGGATGACTTGTTTTTGCCATATTGTTGTATTTGAGCATCATTTTAGTTTCATTTGACTTAATGTCACCCCCCAAGGGGTGAGATTGGGTCAATTTTCAAACGGTTGGCATTTAATGTCGAGTTTATCAAATTCCACCATATTGTAATGTTGTAATGTTAGTAAACTATCTAAGAACAATTCTACGTTCAAAAATTTTCGATGTTATTTAAATTGTTTTTGTTATTAAGAAATTACGAGAGGTGTATCGTTTTTTGGGGTGACTGACGGTAACACAAATAGTTTAAATAATCACAAAAGACAGATTTGATTTGTTAGGTTACAGGTGAATTGAAAGAACGTTAACTCGGTCTCTAATAATGCGTCTTTAACATTTTCTTAAACTTCATGCACTACTCATATTTATGTCAATGACTCAAGGGTATCAATTTTCTCGATTCCAATTATCGATCAAATTGTTACCCATGATAAAACCCACAGAGAACCGGGCTCGTAAATTTAAACTACCTCAAATTAAAATCAATTTTAATAATGACTTCATTTGAGGCATAGGGACGCAAAAGACGAGCCGCTTCGCAAATGGTTCAAAAAGGACGGGAAAAAGGTTGAAGATCACTTAATCTCGAGCACACATGTATAGTGTGTATAAAATATTGCGAATGTTAAACGCTACTACAAGTTTTTTTAAAGATGGTTCGATTACCGGAAGAAAATAATCGAATCTTTTTTTTTTAATAAATTGGATTTTTATTTTCAAGATTAGTGAAATTTATTGGGTCGGATTTGCAACCAATAATTTCAAGGTTTTCTCATATTAGGAGAAATCAAGTATAAAATTACGCAGCAAAATAAGACATATTTGAATCAACAAAACGTTTTGTTGATTTGAAAATCATGATTTTTGTTGAATCAACGCTAAACGTCCAAGCAGCTTTTTCAAAACAACAAAAGACTTCTATGGAAATGAGAAAATCAAGGTTTGTTTCAACGCATTTTGTTGTTGTTTATTTTCAACAAAAAAAATGTTAATTCAAACCTCGTACACTCAAACACCGATGGTTTGACACCAACTGTTGTCAAACGAACGGGGTCACGGAACTTGGGGATCATCATTTAATTCCATCGAGCACTTAATGTTGGCACATCACCTTTTTGGTGTTCAATTAAAAATAGTTTTAAACATTTTCGACGGAAATTTAGTGAGTATTTTAAAAGTGCAATTTATTTTAAAATAACGGTCAAGAAGAATCAAACGTAATTTATGTTGTTTCAAGGAAATTGAATCTATTTCATTTTTAGTTTAGTGAATTTTGATATATTGCCTGGATGGTCAAGTAAAACCTTTTAATATTTTGATATTATAGTTGTTAAATGTGGAGAAATTTACTTAATACTTGTAATCATCACAAATTTATATGCAAAAGATAGTGAAAACTCACAAAAAATAATTTGGAAAAATATTTATGCATGTATTTCATACGACCTTTTCAAAAAAACCACACGTAAACAATATTGACAGCGCCTCTGGCGGTGACTTCAGAAAACTGCATGCGTGTCAGATCCTTGAGTTTACCATACATATCTTTTGTACACCCAAAACTGGCCGTCGGCATACGAGAGGCTAAAGAACACGTTTGATAGTAAAAAGTAGTACTGTGAAAGGACGGAGAGGTTAAATCTCGAAATGGCAGAGAGTATTATCCTCAAAAAAAAATCAAACCATCCACATTAACGACCCCGGGTCTTTTGTGGTCTCTATTGCAAGTAGAGGGTGACGAGCGGGAATTCCCGGGAAAATTTTCCCGGGAAATTGACCATTTTTGGACCTCTCGATTCCCGGGAAATTCGGTCGAGACTCCCGGGAAATTTAAACTTATAAATATCAAAGCAAAATTATATAAACTAATTAGAAAAACATTTGAAAAAAACAAAATTAATTAGAACATTGAATGTCCAATGTTCGATGTTCAAGTTCGAATAAACAAATGTGTCTCTAATCTTCTTATTCAGAAAGTGTAATTTTTAACTTGTAAAAACTCCAATAACTATAATTTAAAAATTATTTAGCAGTTACACCTCAGATATGAAATCAAATGTTTTATTCTCAAATATTATTTTTTCTAATTATTTGTAAAAGGGAAAAGCTTTTTCAAGTTAAGTTCAATTGACATATCTTCTCTTGAGCATAGCAATCCAATCTAGTTTTTTTGTGAACATTTGGGGTTTCCTGATAACTGTAAATATTTCTTCAATGAATATTTAATGTTGAACTTAAAAATTACAAAAAAAAAAACAATTTAATTTGTTGTTTTGAGTCGTTGTTTATCATATTGCAAAATTCCCGATAATGGGAAATTATATATAAGCTATATTAGTTATTTTTTTACAATAATCTAATAACATGTTTGTGAACCTTTTTAAAAATCACTCAGTGCGAATTAAGATTCGTAAATATTTTAAACAACAATTTTGAGTCTCAAAAAACTCAAGAAACGATTTTGTTTTTGCAGATTCAGAAAAAAAATCAAATGTTTTATATTGTTCCTCCAAAACAATGAGGCTGCTTAAATTAACGTTTCATAGAATAAGTGTGAATTAACAGTAACTGAATTCATTTTAAAAAAAAACAAATTTATTACTTTTCATTTTAAATTTTTGACACTGTTGGCGTAGTAAAAAAAACTCCCGGGTCCCGGGAATTCCCGAGAAATTGCCAAGTTCAACTCTCGATTCCCGGGAAATTGAAAATCTCGAGAATCGTCACCCTCTAATTGCAAGTTTCTGCTCGAACCTAGGAGTCCGAAGGCTTGAATGGGGAGGGCACCCAAAACCTATTTTTTCTCCAAGGAACCTTCCACCCCAGTGTTTGAACTGACGACCTTTGGATTGCGAGTCCAACCGCCACCAGCGATTCCACCGGAGTAGGCTTGGTTTGGTGTGGTTTGTACTTATGGCATGGAGACGACTCCTACACCTAGAATGACTTAACGGCCTAACAACCAAGGCCGGGACCGATATTTTACTTCCTCATCCGATGGGAGGTTGGAGTAGATGGGAATCGAACCCAGAATCATCCGCTTACAAAGCGGACAGCGTAACCATTCGGCCACGCACTGCCAGTATTATCCTCATGGGGCTCATTTTCGAAAACCCCGTAAAAAGTGTCGCTATCGAGAATCGAACCCAAGACCTTTGGCCGTATCGGCCTCCATGGTTCGATGACAAAGTGACGGTCATTTGTCCATATGAGCGCCTCAATCGGATGCACTGTTTGAATGAACGAATGCAAAACGAATGAACACGATTTGTTGTTGCTGTAAGCGCGAGAGGTTTATACTCTTGCAAATTAGTACATAGAAAAAAAAATCATCAGGAAATTGTGACAGATTTTGTGTCTAAAAAATGTGTTAGGTTACATCAGGAATTGGTGAATATTCATCAGTTGTTGATACATTTTCATCAGGTTCACATTTTTACACAATTTTTAAGGTAAAATTAATCAAAAAACAGGTAATATTCAACCAACCAAAATTTCAACCTTCCAAAATTAAACCCTTCTGTGTACCTCTCGTTTCAATTCAGAAGGACTATCCGCTCTGTCTTTAACTGTGGATGTAGTATGAAAAAAGACATGTAATTTCCAGCCTGATTATCGAAATATTCAAGCAAAAAGTATAGCAAAAGGCTTTATACAGTGTTGCAAAACACTACACGGAGAAAAAAGAGTTCCCAAAATCGTGAACAAGCATTCATGAAAATGGGAACCACGAACAAGGTGTGCAAATGCTATGGTACGTTTTTCAAAATCTTACCATGGGATTTGAACACTTTGTTCGTGGTTCCCATTTTCATGAACGCTTGTTCACGATTTTGGGAACTCTTTTTTCTCCGTGTACACTCAAAAATATGCTAAATATCAATGATTTATTGAAAAAAAATATTTCAAGGCTTAGAAATTATTTGTTTATCCCAATGTGTGGTCCCAAAATTTAAATAGGAGCATTGGTGGCTGAATGGTTACGATATTCGCTTTGTAAACGAATTGTTATGGGTTCGACTCCCATATGTTCCCAACGATAAAATTAAGGACATATAAATACCGGAAATCGGGGTGACTTTGATAGGTTTGAGATTTTTCAGCAAAATAAAGAGTACAAATTAAATACGCCGGGACCGTGGTGTAGGGGTAAGCGTGGTTGCCTCTCACCCAGTCGGCCTGGGTTTGATCCCAGAAGGTCCCGGAGGCAAATTTTGAGACGAGATTTGTCTGATCACGCCTTCTGTCGGACGGGAAGTAAATGTTGGCCCCGGACTAACCTAAAAAGGTTAGGTCGTTAGCTCAGTCCAGGTGTAGGAGTCGTCTCCCTGGGTCCTGCCACGGTGGAGTCGCTGGTAGGCAGTTGGACTAACAATCCAAAGGTCGTCAGTTCGAATCCCGGGGTGGATGGAAGCTAGGGTGTAAAAAGAGGTTTGCAATTGCCTCAACAATCAAGCCTTCGGACACCTAGTTTCGAGTAGGAATCTCGCAATCGAGAACGCCAAGGCAATGCTGTAGAGCGAATAATTTGATTTGAAATTAAATACGTACGGAATGCTATGAAATCATACTGACAATGGTAGAGGAGTGTTCAAAGTACTTCAAGAAAAAGTTTTCATAGAATTTTGAAAAGTTTAAATAGTTTGTTAACTATAATTTAAAAAAATGTTGATGAGTAGCATTATTTTAAATAATTATCTTCAATGTTATACCCGAGCAGGGGTAAATAACACGGGAATACCAAATGTTGGTATTACTTGGGCAAATAACAGCGACCAAAATGTGCCCTTGGTTGCCCAGTAATAGATGGTAAAATACCATGAAATCATACCAAAGTCTTGTATGTAGAAGGGCACAACAAAACCAAACCATGTTATTCCAAGGGTAAAATAATATCTCAAAATAAAACCATTTCAATACCAAGTTGAGGTCTTCTGGATTTTTGAACATTGCTTGTATACCAAAACTTGGTATTGCCATGGTTTTAATTTTAGGTATTCCCGCGCCCTTGGAAAATCATTTTTGGTAATCCTGTGGTCTTCTACATACATGATTTTGGTATGATTTCATGGTATTTTACCATCTATTACTGGGCAACCAAGAGCACATTTTGGTCGCTGATATTTGCACAAGTAGGTAATACCAAAATTTGGTATTTTCATACCATTTTTAGTGCAGCATTTGCAGTGAGTGAAAAACGGAAATGATCCATATGCAACAGCCAAATCTACTCACCTGATGATTCCATGTTGTTCTTAGTGATATTCTTCACCACACCGAATGCATTTGTCATTGATGAACGGCCTGTGTTTGAAGTTGTTGAAGCTTCTGAAAAATAACAAGATTGAAAAATAAGTGTTATTAAAATGAAACTGGATTGAAATTCACCAAAATTCAATAATCTTTCGATTGACTCGTTTTTCAAAGTATTTGGTTAGAAATTTCAACAATTTAAACAAAAACATCGTAATGGGTATATCAAAAAATGTTAAAACCAGCTTTAACATTTTTTTCAAAAAAAAAAATTTATTATCTTGTCCAAATTGGTAAAAAAATCCCATAGTTTCAGAGAAAATTGATGATTGATTGATGAAACCTTTCAATACCAAAATAATACCAAAACATGCCATCCTGACTTAGAAAATTTTCCACAATTTCAAGTCATTTCTGTAGGGGGTATATCAAAAATGTTTGAAATCAAGTTTGAAATTTCCGGTTTTCAATGAAAGCATTCGCTTTGAGACATCATTTTAGCGCAAAATTAATTATTTTGTCAAAATTGGTCAAAATTTTCCCATAGTTTCAGAGGAATTTGATAAAACACTTTAATATTAAAATAATACCAAAATGTGCCATCCTGACTTAGAAAATTTTCCACAATTTCAAGTCATTTCTGTAAGGGGTATATCAAAAATGTTTAAAATCAAGTTTGAAATTTCCGGTTTTAAATTAAAGCATTCGCTTTGAGACATCATTTTAGCGCAAAATTAATTATTTTGTCAAAATTGGACAAAATTTTCCCATAGTTTCAGAGGAATTTGATAAAATACAGTAATACCAAAAGAATACCAAAATGTGGTGTTCGACCATTGACAAATTATGCAATTTTGCAATATCAAAACAATACCTTAAATTGGTATGATACCACATTTTGCTCTTGCATAATCCTCAAGACAAATTTTAAAGGGTCCAGGAATACCAAAATTTGGTATTGATACCAGAGAAAGGTATTATTGCGCATTTCCCTTGTTATTTACCCATGCTCAGGTAGACATTTTCAGTAGAACAAATTTCATATAAAATTGTAAAGACTTTTGGTTTGATTCAGTTAAAAATGCAATATGAATCGATAATTTTATAAACAAAACTTGTGTCAAAAAATTTCAGGCAAAATTGTGACTTTTTAACAATTTTATCAAAAAATTATATGTATTTTGTTAAAAAGCTTATAAACATGGTTAACTATATACAAACATTGTTTTTTAAAACTTTATTAGCACCCTTAGCGATGGTAAATTTGACGTAAAAATAAAACGCAACTATTTTTTAAGCACTATTGACTTTTTTTTAACCGGGACCGTGGTGTAGGGGTAAGCGTGATTGCCTCTCACCCAGTCGGCCTGGGTTCGATCCCGGACGGTCCCGGTGGCATTTTTCGAGACGACATTTGTCTGATCACGCCTTCCGTCGGAAGGAAAGTAAATGTTGGCCCCGGACTAACATAAAGGTTAGGTCGTTAGCTCAGTCCAGGTGTAGGAGTCGTCTCCCTGGGTCCTGTCTCGGTGGAGTTGCTGGTAGGCAGTTGGACTCATAATCCAAAGGTCGTCAGTTTCGAATCCCGGGGTGGATGGAAACTATGGTGTAAATAGAGGTTTGCAATTGCCTCAACAATCAAGCCTTCGAACACCTAGTTTCGAGTAGGAATCTCGCAATCGAGAACACCAAGGCAATGCTGTAGAGCGAATAATTTGATTTTTGATTTGACTTTTTTTTATCAAAAATAGTGCATGTGGCCTACCCCAGTACATGTTTTAGAAATAATAATCTTGGGAAAAACTTTAAAAGCTGAAAAATATTTCAAAAATAAATTTAAAGCCTATCAATGTCACCCTGGTTTACGGTATTTAAAATACTGAT
The DNA here is from genome assembly GCF_015732765.1 of Culex quinquefasciatus. NCBI lineage: Eukaryota > Metazoa > Arthropoda > Insecta > Diptera > Culicidae > Culex > Culex quinquefasciatus. Next base: position 88,205,418 of record NC_051863.1, on the reverse strand, counting down.
TATGATAGAAAAATCAAATTCGCACGAGTCGGGTTCGATCCCCCGTCCTTTGGATTGGCAAGCAAAAATGCTAACCACTGGTCCATCGCTGCTTGGTGAGCTAAGGCTGGAATTAGTAATACCGTTACTATCAACCCGCAATACCTCTCGGGGTGTATCAATCAAAGATTTGCAAAATATCAAGATATCAAATTTGAAGTCAAATTTACGATCGCCTTAAAAAACTCAGTAAATAAAACCTTGGATGTAAACAAGCAGCCTTTTCCACTCTTGCTCAACGTGAAGTTTTCAAATATGTTGAAAGCATAAAAATTAAACGTAAATTTCGTCAATTTTGCAAAACTTTCTAGAACACAGCATCTTTTTTTTACCAACACGCTGACGAGATACAGAGACTAGGGATCAAGTGTTCTAGGGGATCGGGTATCCCACTCTTCCCTACATAATATCCCAAGTAACCATCCAGCACTAAATGAAGTCACTGTTCAGCACTAACAGCGCATTTATAGCTGCGGGAAAAAGCTAAAATGTTTTGACATCTGCACCAAATGCGCTTTTACAGCAGATTTGCAGCTGGTTTTGGACTTTATATTTCTGTTTTACAGCTGAGCCCCTACTGTTGTTGCTCCACCCCTGCAAAATGTCAAAAATGGAGAGGTAAAAATGTTGTTGTCCCTTTCTCTTCTCTGCTTCATTCAATTCTATTTTTGGGTTGTTTACTACTTTGCCGACTCAGCTGATTGAGAGGGGAAGTTGAATTATTTGCTTGAACTCGCGGTGCTGTCGATATGATGCTGTTGTTGCTGATGATGTTCGATGAATCCGGAGCCCGTGTCCTCACGGCTATATGAGGTATGGATTCCCAGGATGGTTTTTAGAGCTACATAAACAGTGTTGTCGCTCAGTAAAATGCACGGACTCTACTTAATATGGACATAAACCAGTCGAATTTTCTCTGTGTATTTTGAAAGAAATTTTTCTGTTGATTCTGGATAATTTATTATAATCTAAATACAATCATTTCACAGCCTCCATAACCATAACCACATAACTGTGCCATAATTGCCTAAACCGTTGAATTTCACTTTTTCACCGTACCGAACCACCGCATCTCGCCATTCCTCGGGATGTTCCTTCAATCATCACTATCCTGGACAACCGGGAAATGTCCATATTGAGTGCACGAAGCCGGATGTTCTGGTTTCACGTAATTTGTCACTATTCCTCCATATCCGTAAGTCAGCTGCTGGAGACCACTGCAACGGTAGTAGGAGAATGCTAGTAGTTCTTTTAACGTTATGAATCTAAAATTAATAAAATTAACTTACCAACATGATGAAAAGGTTTCAATTGCAATCGTTTTTTTTTCAATCGTGAAACGAAATTCTCAGCGGACTGCATTTTGTTTTGGTTTAAAGTATGAGAGAGTAAGCAATATTTTTGGTTTTGTTTGTTGGTGCTCTCTCTTTCGTTCTTAAACGGAACAAAATCGTGTTGCCAGTTTGATGAAATATTGTGTTGCAGTGTTGCTAGTAGCAGCATCAAATCAGCACTATTCCGGCTATTACCAGAGCAGTTGTTTTAAAGCTAATTAGCAATCACCTTAGCTGTTTTATGACTGATTTGCTGGTGAATGCTGTTTAGCAGCTCATTTGTGATTTCTTTTAGTGCTGGATGGTTACTTGGGATGTTAATTGAAGCCGTGGTCAATTTGGCTTTAGATGTTGAATAAGACATAATAGTTACTCAGTAATCGATTGAAAACGAACTATTAATGATTTTATACAAACAAAAATAATATTTTTCATTTGCGACTTACAGACTCCATCAAATAGTTGCTTCCCCTGAAAATATTTTGACAAAATTATTTCTAAAAAGCTGTTTAGAAAAGTATCCTGCACATGTAGATACTTTTTGGTCACGATTTTCCTATTCCTTGTTAAGTTATGAAAATCATAATCAATCAATGACTGTCGGCCAGAAGTCAATAACTGCATCATAAAACTATGTAGCACCTTACAGAAGGTTAAAACCGGCTGTTTCATTTTAATGCAGAAATTTGTTAATTTGAATCAATTACAGAGCATTTTAGAGTGATAATATATTTTCATTGAAAATTATGGATGGCTTCACCTTAAAAGGGCATGCAACCCTAATGGAAAACAATTATTATGGGCCATCTGTATCGAGAAATTTAAAAGAGAGATACGATCTAGAGAGCCTATATGGAGAGGCGAAATGTCACTCTCAGGGTTCCAATCGAACTGTCAAATCGGGGTTCCAATCGAGCAACAAGATCATGCTAGAACAAGGTTGGAATCAATTTAAAATATTTTTGGCATAAAAACGAGACTTATAACAATCACATGTATTGTAAAACTGTAGTTGATAATAATCTAGTAGTATTTGTTATGTTTTTGCTTGTTCGGTACATTAAAAGTACCAGACCAAAGAAATAGTACAAGTTTTTCAACCTTAAATTTGAATGACTTTGGGTGTTTGAAATTTCTCCCAGAACATTTCATTTCCCTATGTAGGTCCCTAATACGATCCGGTAACATGGAGTAAAACTTTCACTGCTGTCATGGTAAATTTAACAGCAACTGGACAGAATGTTTAACTTCATGTTGCACTTTTAAAATATCGAAACCACGTGGATTTTTTTTTATAATTAGAACCCTCCCCCCTATGTCCTTTTAAGCAATTGTTGATACAGAAAAATAGTTTTTTTTTTGCATGGAGCATGGACAATCACCGATTTCTTTTGATTTACAGGATCTGCAGCGGACGGGGATGACGAAAGTAGTGCATCTAAACGAAGGAGATCACGGACGAATTTCAATTCATGGCAATTGGAAGAATTAGAAAGAGCTTTCTCTGCCAGCCACTATCCAGATGTCTTTATGAGGGAAGCTTTAGCAATGCGATTAGACCTCAAAGAAAGCAGAGTAGCGGTAAGAATATGTTATGCTAAACAAGTGCGATTTTTTTCAAATAAACTATTGAGTTATTTCATACAGAGATATGGAGATTTTTGATCGGAACATCCGAGCTATAATGCCTAAAGGTAACGCTTTCGCTGCCTATGTGAAAGTTCAAGAGTTCAATCCTCGGTTTAGACAAACACAACTAGTGTCCATTTCCCTTCTGGATTCGATTTGCTATGTCAAGGGAAGAAAGTGTATCATCACAAGCTGAATCTTATCAGATCACATTGAGCAAGGATGCCTACATGGAATATTAAAATTAACATGCTAACATTAGTTACCAATAAATTGTTACTGATTCCGGTTAGTAAATGTAGCCCCTTACTCTTCATGTGTGTTCTTCTCAGGAACCGAGAAAACTACATAACTTAACTTTAAGCTAGCGTGACGTTGCATGTGCAAATATTGGGGAAAACTTAACAAAAAAGAAAGCGGAATTTTAGCGTGACGTACCTAATGGATGACAAATATTGTGTAAGATTAGTTTACAAAAGATCGATTGTCGAGATTTCTCTTATCCTAATGTCAATCGTTTTTCAGGTTATTTCTCAAAATAAATTCATTAATTTGAAAATCGATACCAATTAATGCAATGTTATACTTTTTTTTATTTATTTGGTTTTCCTAGACCATCATCCTATTACATCTTACGACATTCTGTTACACAAAGGAGGACAGTACGAATATTTCGCTATCAGATATATTTTTAAGCTAACCTCAAATGCATAATAAATTATTCAGAAACCGAGCGGAGGGTGCTATCGTGCTCTGCTTGGAGGCTATTTGTTAGCAATCGGTGGTATTGTGTACCAAACTGCCTCCTTCTGGATGGGTGTGAAGATGCTTCTAAACTGGAGGGGAAAGCTAAATGTTTTTGAATGAGGGGTGCGGTTTCGTGCTACGACCAACTATAAGCTAGCAAAGGCAACAATAAAATCTGTCGTTTTCCGGCCTTGTGGCAAAGTCAAAAGCCTTACTCCAGAAAATGTAATAATCCAGCATAACAACAATATTATTATTACTTAAATCCCAATTGACGTAGTTTCCCTCCGTAATTTCCATTTTCGAGTTTTGTAAGAGACCCTTGCGTATAACACGATGATCTTGACTGAAAAGATCATTATTACGCTCCTGCTGTTGCGTTTACTTTATTCATTCCTCATAACTCCCGAGTCGATTATGCTTGTAAAGGCAACAATCACGTATGCTGCACTTTTCCTCTCGCTATCCTTTTGCTATAGTTGGACTCATCTTACTAGCACCGTAGGGAATACCAGCCTGGAACCTGCTCTCGAAGCGCCCGACCGGCGGCGTGTAGAGTAGCGACATAAGTTGGATAAAGAGGAAGCAAGTGGTAGAAATCACAACATAATGTGCTAAAAATCTGTTCGAATTAAATTAAATACGTGAAACAAATTTTTCTCAGGGTGATTTATGGGATGTGATGAGCCCCGAACAGTTTAATTTCTGTTCATTGGCTCAGTAAATCTGGGCTGTTTGTGCTGGTTAACCATATCAAAAACAGGTTTGGGCAAGCTTACTCATCAATTTTGGATAAGGAATACGATTCTAAAATTATTACCGTAGGTGTGACAAGATGTGACGAAGGGGGAGGGGGGGTTTGCGAGATTGTGACGTCACGCTAGGTTTTTTTTATGATTGCATAATATTAATTCGAAATGTACATAATTAAATTAAATCCTTTTTTCTAAAATTGTTTGCTTACACAGTAAATTTTGGGTTGCGATTTCAGTAAAATAAATAACTGAATGCGATTCAGTAATCATCACATTTGCTGAAATTCGATAATAAACAAAAACATTACTGAAAAATCAGTTACTGCATATCTGTCACTGAAATGTCACTTCTGACTTATTGTTTAGATGCTGCCGAGAAAAATCCTCATTCAAATGTGTTGTTTTTTAAATTTTATACACGGAAAGGGGATCCATCGCCAAATCGCGATAAAGTTCGCTAAAACTAGCGAAAAATGTCGCTAATTTCTCAGCCTGCACAAAAATTACCTAGAATCGCTAATTTTTTCGCTGGTTTGGAAACCGATGAAATTCTACCAAACCAGTGAAAAAAAACACTGGTTTGGTGAAAAATGTCGCTGTTTGGGGGATCAGTTTTGCTAGAATCAGAAAATTTTCTCGCTGGTTTGGAAAAAGCGGCAGGGCACCAAAATCAACCAGGAGATTATTGTACTGGTTTTGGGAAACAATTCGCTGGTCCAGCGGATTTCTTCTTTTACGCTGGATCAGCGTTTTCTATCGCTGACGTCCGGGTTTTTTTTCCGGCGGCAGCAGCTCGTACCAAAATCAACCAGGAGATTATTCTACTGGTTTCGGTGAAAAATCCGCTGGTTCAGCGAATGTTTCCACTGGACCAGTGTTTTTTTGCACTGGATCAGCGTTTTTTTATCACCGACGTTTGTTTTTTTTTTGTTTTGGCGGCAGAATCCTATGCCAAAATAAACCAGAGGATTTGAGAACCAGAGATTAATTGGGAATCGTGTAAAGATTTCGCAGTAACGGAAGCAGAATTAAAAGAAAGTCCAGCCAGGTTGTACTTACTTGCCACAGCACAAACTGTTCCGCGGCCATGGTCAAGTTCCTCGCCTACGATTCTTGCTGCCACCTGCGACAATTTGTGCACTCATCGATGCAGCAGTACAAATACATCTCCAGCTTCACTGCACCGTATTTTTCTGATGCGAGAACTTTATGGAAACGTGCTTCTTTTCATTGAAAAGAACCATCACCTGTTGAGTATGTATTTTAATGCTGAACACTTGATGCAGAACTTTTTCATGCTTTTTTGTTTTGAAAAAAACCCCTAAAGCAATTCGATTGCCACAAATCGCTTCCAAACGTGAACAATAACAAACATTTATGACGGCTGTCGGAAGGATGTGTATCAAACCAGCGAAAACTTTCGCTGGAAAAGAAACCGTTTCGGAAATAACAAACCAGCGAAACCAAGTTGCTGGATTTGATTTCGCGCAGCCACCTTTTTCAGCGAAAAATTTCGCTGGTTTAGAGAAAAATTTCGCTGATATCAGCAAAACCAACCCAGCAAAATTCGGTCGCTGGTTTGGCGATCGATCCCCTTTCCGTGTGGGAGGGCTAGTTGATTATCTGGGATTCTGTTGGAATTCGACCCATTTTTATTGTTTGCTGTGTTCTTTTGCATCTGTGCAGGAAATAGTACTCCTGCTATTCAATAGTCCTCCATCTTGTCTCATGCTCGCACTTTCCCTGGAAATGAGAGGTGACAAGCTTTCAAGATGAATCTAAGGACATACGAAGAATTAAGGACTATAAATGACTTTGACCGGCCACATCACTTACCACGGTGAATCCTGGCTTCACGCCCATCTTACTAACACCCTCAAATCTCACGTGATACTTTGTCGAAGACGCAGCCGATTTAGCGGTCATCATCACTCAAGTATTGGACTAAAAATTCCTATCCACTTCCCCGTGTCTTACCACTGGTTGTGGCCTGCGCTGTGATTGACTAGCATGATAGGTGTCGTGATCGTGCACTGCCCGATTTTTAATTTTTTCGGATGATAATCGAAACGCGTCATTTCCTGCCGAAACATACTACAGGACTGATTTATTTTTCTTTCACACACACATTTGACAACTCTCTCATTTTATCTCTACACGCTAACTGGATTTAGTACAAATTTCTTAAATTTTGAACTTTCTCACGTACGGGCCTCTACTGTTACTTACTCTCAATTCAATATAATCAGATATTTTAAATCTGCTATTCCTTGTTCTCAATCATTTGTTTTAATTTCTGCTAACTTCAATACTTGCAATGCTTCTCAATAAATCAACATTTTAATTTAACTGTACGCGCTCTCATTCCCTACAATAGGGACATATGAAAGTTGCGAAGTGATGATGATTGGTTCCTACTCTTCATCTGTGGTCCACGGAGCAGTTCTTGGAGGTCCTGGGCAATCACAGAGTAGCAACTACGGGTAGACACCAATGCCAATGCTATGCTATGCTACTTAAGTGAGACCCAGCTTAAAACAACTACATAAATATCATTTAAGTGGTCATAACTTGAGACAGGCTTGCCAGATCTTAATTTTTTTGGACTCGTTGGAAAGGTCTTTCGATTATCTAACCAACTATGGGTTGAATAATGGATCCGGACATAGTTTAAATATCGTCTGTTGTGTGCTATCTTGTGACGACGACCATTTAGTACTTTTCGAGAAAATCGATTTTTAAAGTTTGATGGTAAATAATTTCAAAACTATGAATCTGGGTGCTGAAAAGACAGAATGCGTAACGTGATTTTCGAATGCTCCCCACTGCTCCCCACTAATACAACTGCACTACAGCTATAAACATAAACAAAGTAGAAGGCTATGTTCAAGCTCAAGCGTGACATATTTTTTGCTGCTGAAGTGAATTATTATGAAACATTTTGGATCTGTTGATGTTGATGTTTTAGATGAAAAATTAAGTGCTTCGCACTTTTTTCTTCGTAGACTAAACGATGGGCGGCCAAAAGAGGCCTTTTTTGTTTTCCACGTGATGAAAAATTGTGTCAAAATTGGGTGGAATTTCGTGAATCAGAAGAGCAACCGAATGGATGTTCCGAGATTATGTATCTTTGATGTGTAGTGATAATATCGGAGTATCAATATTATTTGGAAAGTACTATTGATAGTTATTGATAATTCGTCGCTAACATTTAAAAAGCGTCATAAACATAGATTTTGTAGACATAGCGATTATAAAATTTTAGCGACGAATTATGCCAAACTCGATTTCAAACCTCTTATTAAGATGTTTTGACTTCGAATACCTCAATAGTCATCGATTTTTTTTTATTCCTGACTAAATAAATTTTAGATCGATCACAATACTTGCCACTTCTTGGTATAATTATGCGAACAGTAAATTGGTTCCGCTTTGACAGTTCTAAATTGAGGCCGCTTTGCGAACAACTATTCTGCACCCAGGTTAAAATATACAGTAAATTCAGTAAACAAAAATCTGAAAAGCACTGTCACAAGTGTGTTTTGAAAGTAAAATTGTACTACGTGTGTGCACAGTGTGCACAGAATTCCCATACAAACTAAAATAAGCTCAAATCAATGGTTTAATCGACTTAATTATTGTGGGTTTAGCTCGTAGCTGGATTTTCTGACATCTTCTCACGGTCATTGGAAACGGTCGTGGATAGACCTAGGGGTTCCCAGTTGGAGTGAAAAAAATCAATTTATAGATAAACTATGGATTAACATTTTGCTTCTTTATCACTTCTCCGACATCAGGAATAATTGTTTGAACATGCTCGCAATTTTTTTATTCGGTCGGAAAAATATTATTTTTCTTGATAAAACTTTCATTTTTAATCACATGATCACCCCTAATTCTGGATCGATGCCGCCATCATGCGACCGCGTGCTCCGTTTGTTTGTCAACAAATCTGCAGCTGGATGGTGAGACGAAGTGAGGGGAAGAGATTTTGACATTTTATGCCCGCATCTGGCCCGCCGCCTATTTCGTCGGTCACTGAGCCGCCGGTCGTTTCCAGTGACCGAGTCCAGCTAGGTACTGATCGTACAATAGTATATTTTCAAAAACAAAAGTTGGAAGTGCTTTAAAAAAAAATCACAAATTAGTTAAAAATAAGAAAAAAATGCTTCAGTTTCCAACAACATGTATGACGTGTCACAAGTGTGTGTGTGTGTGTGTGTGTGTGTGTGTGTGTGTGTGTGTGTGTGTGTGTGTGTGTGTGCAACCGACCAAATGGGACCACGCGGTCGCTTCTTACAAATTGAGTTGTTTCCATGTATTTTAGATTTACATTCTATACATGCAAATAACTCGCATAGGCATTTGGATGGTGTTAGCTCTGCCGAGCTTCGGTGACCCATTTCTACGCTGGTTAGCCGAGCGCGAGGTACCTCAGCTTGAATCGACAAGCCACGCCCTAAAGAACGTTTGCATCAATCGAATTCAAACGTTATTTAGAACTTCTGACTACAGATTGTCAAGGAAACAGATTGGCCAATGTTTGACAGATCCAAACGCGCTGGACACTAACCGCCCTTTACGTCCAGCAAAACTGGCAGTGTTGCAAGCAAAACATACGTTGCCAGTGCCGATTTATTTTGCATCGGCCAATCTGTTTGCCTTGACAATCTGTACTTCTGACCCCTTGTCAAATGGACAAAGACCCAGCACGTATATAGTTTTAGTGGTAACAGTGTTCTTAATTTCAGTCGTAGCTCACCAAGCCGTGATGGCTCAGTGTTTTGCATTTTTGCTTAACAATCCAAAGGACGGGGGATCGAACCCCGACTCGAGCAACTTTGATTTTTCGTTCATGTTCAGAGTTTCAATTTATATTTCTTAAACTTTCTCGTTGGGAGCAGATGGGAATCGAACCCAGAACCATTCGCTTACAAAGCGAACAACGTAACCAGTCAGCTACGGCCGCTCCTTTATAGTAATAATTTGGCGTGGTTGTCTTGAATGATGTGTGTGTATGTCAGAATATATGAAAGAATGGTTGTCTCATAAAAAGAACGATCTCACCAGATAGCTTCTCTTCAGACGTCTTCAGGAGACTTGTAAAAACAGCAGACACCAGATTTGCTGTGGAAAGCAGAGGCGAAATATGCCGGTTACCGTATGGGCTGCTTCCGCTTGCCTCCGTCGTCCTCCTTTTCCACCTCTAAGCGAACTTGCCACGTAAAATGGTGCCGGCGCAGTAATCCGTGCCCACGGTTCCGACACTTTTTCGCTCGCGAGACTTTTACCTTGACGGGGACCGTTCACGCTGTGACCGAGGAAATTTTCGTCCGATTTATACAAAACCTCAGTTTGTTCCTAAAATAATGTCCCTAACAAAACGTTTCCATTGAAATTTTGAAATTTGAAAGTGTGTGTGTGTGTGTGGTCCAATCCAATACTCGCGCTGCTTCCAGTGACCCATTTCAGAATGACAGAGCTCCTTGCGGTCCAATTCCGAGGTCACTTGGCATTGTCTGGCCCCGCCTAAAGATGGAGCAAGAACCAGACGGGTTCTCGACCTATCTTTAAACTTCCGATCCCATCAGGCAAAACTGGGACCAACGTGTATTTAGTAAGTAGCAAGCAAGAATATATCAGTTATCAAAAGTCCGATATGGACTGATCTCACCAAATTTTCGAAGCAGCTGCTGCTTTCCTTATATGGTGATGATGTCCAGGTCCAGTTAAAAACATGTTGCATATCCAGCGTCGTTTCCTCGCCCAGATGTAATGCCCGATAGCGAAAGTTTCCGTACGCAACGCAAGTTCACAATATGCCATCATACAACGAAACAGCTCGAACGACGACGGCGAATTCACGCGAAACGACCGAAACATTTTCACTGTTGCTAAAAAGCGCAGTCCTAGACTTCCCGAAAACTCCTGAACACAACGCGGATGATAATCAAAATCTTGTCAAAACAAGGAAAAACATAATCTTAAAAACTTTTGCAATTCTTCAGAAAACCGTCGTAAAAATTTTAGCTTTACTGTACCACAATCAAAACAACCACTCATATTTCCGAGAGAGGTGAGTGTCATGAGCATGAGAGCCCAGATATGCCCACTGCCCACGCAGCAAAACTGACGTTTGAACAAAATGTGACAAGGAAAGCATTGCGCTGCAAGAAGCACAATAACAAAACAAATAGAGCAATCTAAGTACGTATGTATTGCGTGTACGTACACGAAAATAAAGTGAGGTTAAATTTTGTCAGCCAGCAAAATCAAATGGTGCACTAATGTGCGTACGCGAAACGTCATAAAGCTCTATAGGAAGAAGAAAATATTGCTTTAAAATGATGAAAATCTTGAAAATTCTCTGCAATTTGCACTAGACTTAATTAAATTTCTCTTCTTTATGTATGTTTCAATCGTTTCGTCTCAACGAAAACTTATAAATCCACTGAAAACACGCCGAAAATGAAAATTATCGTGGACCGACCGAACGACGAACTTCTTCCTTACACAGACAACCGGACTCTTCTGAAATTTTGAAATTTGAAAGTCGGTTTTTAATAATTATTGATATACCCCCTACAAAAATCATTCTGGCAAATAGAAAATTTACGGGATCCTTAACGACAAGATTTTTTGTAGAATTTATTGGATTTTCAGGACTTTGCGAAATTGAATATTTTTCAACACTTTGAAAAATTATTTTGTTAAGAAACATTACCAGACTTTTTGAAGTTTTACTGTGGTTTTTTGGACTTATTGAATTTTAGGAATATTTTCATAAAATTTTATTTTCAATTGAAAAACGTTACTTAATCCACCTTTAGGTGGTTGGTGCCTTCCTCTCATTATTAGTGTCCACATGTTTATGGATCTCCTCTAATGTTCGCAGCACCTAAGAGGTCCTAATAAAAATAAGTGATGAGTAAAAAAACAGACTACCTACAGACTTTTTGTCAAGATTATACAGACACGGCCTTTGAGGAAAATGGCAACCCTCTACACGGCTTTTTCGTGGCGATCAGACCCGACCAGTTGAGGTTATGTCAATTAGGACCATTTTTTAAACTGCCTGTAATTTAAGATAGGTAAGTCAGATCTTGAAAATTCTTACTCCACCTAATAGGTCTTCACATATACTTTCTAAAAATATATAACATGTGAGGGTTTCATGAAAAAACCACCCTTTTTACCATAATTTTAATTTAATATGAAACAGGTTTTTCAACATTACTTTTTAAATACATGATAAAACTGCATGAATTTAAATAGCAACTTAGGGGACGTTAAGACGGATCGATTAAAACTATTCCGGCCAAAATCGGTTGAGCCTGTGATGAGATATTCCAGTGACATTGATTTGGTACACATGTCTACATACAGCCAAACACACAGACATTCGCACAGTTGGTGATTCTGAGTCGATATGTACAAATGAAGGTAGGCCTAGGAGGTCTAATTACCCGAGCAGGGGTAAATAACACGGGAATACCAAATTTTGGTATTAACGAAGTTGACTTTATAGCTGTCGGCCACCATTGCTAGTACCAATCACTAGTGTCTTCCTTTTGATCTACAAGGACTTCGCCGCCCTGGGCTCCTAAGTGTATGAAAGTATGGCACGGAGCGACGGCGCCGAATACCCATATTTACACAAAGAATTTTAGAGCGCCCGCCGCGGGATTCGAACCGGCGACCTCTGGATTGTGAGTCCAGTGCGCGGTCCGATTGATCCACACGGGCGGGACAAATTTTGGTATTACTTGGGCAAATAACAGCGACCAAAATGTGCCCTTGGTTGCCCAGTAATAGATGGTAAAATACCATGAAATCATACCAAAGTCTTGTATGTGGAAGGGCACAACACTACCAAACCGTGTTATTCCAAGGGTAAAATAATACCTCAAAATAAAACCATTTCAATACCAAGTTGAGGTCTTCTGGATTTTTGAACATTGCTTGAATACCAAAACTTGGTATTGCCATGGTTTAATTTTAGGTATTCCCGCGCCCTTGGAAAATCATATTTTGGTATTCCTGTGGTCTTCCACATACATGATTTTGGTATGATTTCATGGTATTTTACCATCTATTACTGGGCAACCAAGAGCACATTTTGGTCGTTGATATTTGCACAAGTAATACCAAAATTTGGTTTTTTCATACCATTTTTAGTGCAGCAGTTGCAGTTAGTGAAAAAACGGAAATGATCCATATGCAATCGCCAAATCTACTCACCTGATGATTCCATGTTGTTCTTAGTGATATTCTTCACCACATCGAATGCATTTGTCATTGACGGCCTGTGCTTGAAGTTCTTGAAGATTCTGAAAAATAACAAGATTGAAAAATAAGTGTTATTAAAATGAAACTGGATTGAAATTCACCAAATTTCAATATTTTTTGTTTTTCAAAGTATTTGGTTATCCCGACTTAGAGAAATTTCAACGTTTTAAAAAAAATTAAAATCAGCTTTAACATTTTTGGGTTTCAAGTCATTTTAGCGCAAAATTAATTATCTCGTCAAAATTTATAAAAAATTTCCCATAGTTTCAGAGGAATTTGATGAAACCTTTTAATACCAAAATAATACCAAAATGTGCCATCCTGACATAGAAAATTTTCCACAATTTCAAGTCATTTCTGTAGGGGGTATATCAAAAATGTTTAAAATCAAGTTTGAAATTTCCGGTTTTCAATGAAAGCATTCGCTTTGAGAAGCGCAAATTAATTATTTTGTCAAAATTGGTCAAAATTTTCCCATAGTTTCAGAGGAATTTGATAAAACACTTCAATACCAAAATAATACCAAAATGTGCCATCCTGACTTAGAAAATTTTCCACAATTTCAAGTCATTTCTGTAGCGGGTATATCAAAAATGTTTAAAATCAAGTTTGAAATTTCCGGATTTTAATGAAAGCATTCGCTTTGAGACATCATTTTGGCGCAAAATTAATTATTCTGTCAAAATTGGTCAAAATTTTCCCATAGTTTCAGAGGAATTTGATAAAATACTGTAATACCAAAAGAATACCAAAATGTGGTGTTCGACTATTGACAAATTCTGCAATTTTGCAATATCAAAACAATACCTTAAATTGGTATGATACCACATTTTGCTCTTGCATAATCCTTAAGACAAATTTTAAAGGGTCCAGGAATACCAAAATTTGGTATTGATACCAGAGAAAGGTATTATTACGCATTTCCCTTGTTATTTACCCATGCTCGGGTAAAAAGTTCATTTTCCGAGTGATTTTATAGCCTCAGTAAAGTGAGGAAGGTAAAAAGGGAATAAAGAGACTTAGGATTTTTTGTGATTTGGAAAATTATTGTGACATTTTGGCAATTCAACGTATTCTCCACAATTTTTTAGTGAATTTTTAAAGTAAAATAATTTTTCAACTTTGAAAAATCTTGTTTTGATGTAAGAGCGAATATTCCTGCCATATTACTCATATTTGTGAAGAGAAAGGGGGGGGGTCTGAATTGTGGCGGGGTGCATTAAAAACCAATGAAATTATTTTTGGGATCAAAATCTACTTTACGAACTTGATATGATTTTTGGAAGATTTCAGTTGTTTGCTACTATAAACTCAACTTGATGTGGCATTGTTGGTCAAATAAACTCAACAAGATTTTTCGCAGATACGCCTCGAACATGCATCTTGGAAAAATCTACCCATGTTCATAAAACACGAACAAGTCAAGTTCACCCCAGGGTATGGTTAAGAGATAACCGAACATGGCCACGAACATAAATTGTTCGAGGCGTATCTGCGAAAAATCTTGTTGAGTTTATTTGACCAACAATGCCACATCAAGTTGAGTTTATAGTAGCAAACAACTGAAATCTTCCAAAAATCATATCAAGTTCATAAAGTAGATTTTGATCCCAAAAATAATTTTATTGGTTTTCAATGCACCCCGCCACAATTCGAACCCCCCCCCCTTCTTCCTCTTCACAAATATGAGTAATATTGCAGGAGTATACGCACTTACATCAAAACAAGATTTTTCAAAGTTGAAAAATTATTTTACTTTAAAAACTCATTAAAAAATTGTGGAGAAAGCGTTGAATTGCCAAAATGTCACAATAATTTTCCAAATCACGAAAAATCCCAAGTCTCTATATTCCATTTTTTTAAATTAAAAATAAAAGTTTATGAAAATATTCCTAAAATTGCATAAGTCCACAAACCCACAAAAATTTTAAAAAAGCCTGGCAATGTTTTTATCAAAATAATTTTTCAAAATGTTGAAAAATATTCAACTGGCTGAGAGCAAAAATTTCGCAAAGTCCTGAAAATCTAATAAATTCTACCAACAATCTTGTCGTGATACGGATCCCGTAAATTTTCTAAGTGCCGGAACGATTTTTGTAGGGGGTATATCAATAATTATTAAAAACCAACTTTCGTATTTCAAAATTTCAATGAAGACGTTTTGTTAGAGACATTATTTTAGGAACAAACTGATGTTTTTGTAAAAATCGGACGAAAAATTCCTGTAATTTCGACGATTTTTCCGAAATTTTGGTTCAAAGCAAAAATAAACATCAAAATAATTTATCATGTTTCCAAACTCCCAAAAAATTTCTAAGTCCCAATTTTTTTTTAAGTTTCCTGTTCTCGAAAATTTTTTAAGTGTTGAAAATATTTTACTGGCCGAAAGCCAAAATTTTGTTAAGTCCAAAAAATCAAATAAATTCTACCAAAAATCTTGTCGTGATACGGATCCCGTAAATTTTCTAAGTGCCGGAACGATTTTGTAGGGGTATTCGAATTTCAAAATTTCAATGAAGACGTTTTGTTAGGGACATTATTTTAGGAACAAACTGATGTTTTTGTAAAAATCGGACAAAAATTTCCTGTAATTTCGTCGATTTTTCCGAAATTTTGGTTCAAAGCAAAAATAAACATCAAAATAATTTATCATGTTTCCAAACCCCGAAAATTTTCTAAGTCCCAAAAAATGCTTTTTCTGTAAAAAGTAAAGAATTAAAAAATATACGCAAAAATTTCAAAGTCCAGCATAAATAAAATCAAACTTTTAAATATCAGCTCATGAAAATTATTCTAAGTGTCGGATATTGAAAATTATGTCAGTGACTGCAAATTTTGCTAAGTCCAGCATAAATTTGAAATAAAGTCAAAATAATCATTTCATGATGTTCGGGTAAAATTTTGGAAAAAATAAAATTTTCGAAATTTTTGCTAAGTCTAAACCCGGCCCGGGCAGAAAGTTACATCTTCCTGAAAACTTGTCATGTTCGCAAAAACACAAACATGTCAAGTACCTGTTAACTTCCAGTTAAGAGTTAATCAAACATAAACGCGAACATAATTTACTCTACGCATATCAAAAAATTATCAACTTAAGTTCGTGTTGGAAACTTCAAATTATCATGCTATGGTGCGGAAAAATATCATCCATAAACATAAAATTATCCCGACCAGTTCATTTTTTTCCTGGAAAAATATTGGGCGAAAAATATCATACAAAAACATAAACGTATCATAACAAGTTGTGATGTTTCCAGATATTTTTTTTCTGTAATAATTTGGTTGCTTTAGAAAGCGTAATACACAGTAAGAAAATATAAGTTTCATATAGACTGTTTTTCAATTGTATTTCAATAGAACAAATTAATTTAATGATATAATGTGATTTTCTAGTCAAATTTATTTTTATTAAATAATCCTAAAATTAAAAACTATAGCAAACAATCTGCTGGAAGACTAAACATAATGACAATCTAAATTTTTAAAAATATTTGTATACAGTCCTCCCTCATATTCGGAACAGTTTACGGATCGGCCAGTATTCAAAAAATCGGACCAACACAACTGGTGATCTTTTCCCTTCTGGATTCGATTGCTTAGTAAAGGGAAGGTAGTGTATCGTCACAAACTGGACCTTATCACGAAACCTTAGGGAGGCGACCTATGGAATGTTAACATTAACCTTAACATGTTAACATTAGTTGAGTGAAAAACTGCCACTGAATCCGCTTTGTAAATGCCGGCCCCGATACTCTTCACGAGTGTTCCCCTCAGGAACTGGGAAAGATTTACTTTTTTACTTTAATGATTCGCTTTTACCTTCATTTGAAAGCTGTTTTTGCGATCTTTCGAATGCTGTATCGAACATCTGCAAATATCAAGTTTTTGAAGAAAAACATTGACCCTTGAAATCTACAAATTCGGAACACTTTTTTCTAACGATGTAAACAATCTTTTTTATCGCTCCAGGGGTACATATTTTTATAAAAATAATGACTTCACATTCTGAAACCAGTAAAACTCATGCTTAGTAATGTTTTATGAATGGTCTGCTAACTTTTTTTGTGAAAATATCAGTTAAATTCAGGTGTTCCACAATTGTGAGAGGCACAATAACATCCCACAATTATGGAACAGGCAATTTGGAAGCAGCGTTTTGCTGCTCTGAATAAAATAGTCTCGAAATGCAGTTTTTTGTTTTAAAAGTACTACTTATATTAATGAAATAGCAAAGGAATGTCCAAATAAAGGTCCTAAAAATAGTAGGGTACACAGAAAAGATGCATTTGGCATGCTTTTGACAAATTATCACAAAAGTTGTTCCGAATATATGGGATGACTGTATCATTTGCCGTATAATTCGAATTAATTCAAAGTTTAGTGTGAATAAGTAAGGCTGGTACACATTTTATTTAAAGTTTTTGTCACTCCTCCCTTCGAAGTTTGCCCGAAAAATCAGGGGGCAACAAAAAATTACATCCAAAATTGCATACTACTAAATCAAATCAAATCAAACTTTTTGTAAAGCCAAGTCAAAGAATAAGCTTCGAAAATCTGTACAATTGAACTAAACAAATCAATAATGCACTAATTTATTTGCATTGGCCGCTGAAAATTTTCCTGAAATTCTAGCAAATCTATTTAAAAGTGTAGAAATTTGTAAATATTGTCAAGGCGGAAGCGTTAGAACTGGGCAACGCGGCTCGGTCTTATACAAACATTTAAATTTATAAAATTCCCAAACAAAAAAAAATAAACAAAAATATGGTCTTTAAAGGAAAGAATCTAAAAATATATGCAATCCTTATCAATAAATAATATATTTTCAGAATTTTATATCAATATGTCAAAAGTCAATAATGTGTATTCAAAATCAGCATAAATAACAGAATGAAAAACTGAACTTTGATAAACAAACATTGAAATGTTTGAAAGAATTTCTAAACTGAAGTGATAGGTTCACTTTGAAATAATAATTCTCGTACATACCTTGTTAATCCTCATCCAATCCATCCAGAGAGCATATGATTGTAGCACAATTCATTTTTGCAGCTGATTGGTCAAAGTAAACAAAATTCTAGAAGCCGAATGTCCAGAAAATGCCCGTTGGTAGATCTGTAAGAGAAAATAAAACACAAAGCATCAATTCTCAAACAAAATTTATGGAATAATTAAAAATTCAATAGTAAACAAAGAAAAAGAAAACAAGCAATACTTATCTGAGTTTTAAAAATCGTCGAAAAATATTTGTCGGTTGACTAGTAGAACCAACATCTGTAGCCACTTCAGGTGGACTCATCTTCCTCCGTGAAACTGCTTGCGAGCCACACAATTTAATCATCTCCTCCGGAATCACAAGAGGAAGGTTCAGAAACGTAAACAATCACACGCACACTCGCGAAAACACACGGACCAAATACGTTTCCTCCATAAATCGCGATTCTGATGACGCGACGACAAAAAACCAAAACAAATCGAAACTGCTGTTTTCCTCCACCGAGAACTGTCAAATTCGCCAAAATCATTCCGACGTTGATCCGCGTCTTGATAGCACCTGCTGGAGGAGGAGGAGGAATGATGACCAGCGACATGCAGGCAGGAGGATTTCGATTCTGCAAACTGCGGCTTTGTCATGCACCCGCTAACGTAACTTTTTCTTCTCCAACGAGCCACAAAAACATCAACTTTCACATAAATAACAACATTTCGCAACTCTCACATAAAACGACACCAACGAACGCACATTCCCACGGCCAAAATACGCACTTAAAACACGCAGCGATTCGCGGGCTGTTGTTAATCAGTGGAAAACTACTGCACCAAAAACGTAAACAAACCCTTGTTCCTTGTCCTGGCGAATCCGCCAAAATCATTTCCTCGTTAATCCACAGCAGCATCTTGGGCAAGATAATTACTTTTCTGGTGCAGCGGCTTGGCCGAAACATTCCTTGCACCCGTCAACACGGAGCGAAACTTTTTCTTCGCCCCCCAGCCACAAAAACACAAACAATCACTTAAACACAACATATCACGGCTCCCGAACGCCACGGAACGGACAAACACACACTCCCTCGGCCACAGAACGTACTCACAACCCGCGGCGATTCGCGGACTACAATTTATCCGTGGAAAACTACTGCGCGAAAACGTAAACAAACCAGCCCGCCACGAAAGCAAAAGCTGTCTGTCTGCCGATTGCCGATTCCTGTCACGACATGTCGCGCGCGTTGCGTGCGAGCAGTGAACGAAAGAAGAGAGAAAAGAGAGAGTGAGCGAGCGCGTGGGCTCATTTTTGCGCTTTGCGATGAAATTTTATATGCGGTAAAATACTTTTGAATGTGATTAGTTTAACTAGTGTATTTAAAGTAAATTAAAGTGGAAAAAAGTAAATAAAAATGTCCATTAACAAAACTGCCATTTTAGCTAAGTCCCGATTAAAAAAAATTTAACCTTGTAAATCATCTCATAATCTCGGGTTTTCAAAAATATTCTAAGTGTAGGAAAAGTGAAATTTTGTCGAGGAGTGAAAATTTTGCTAAGTCCAACAAAAACAAGATAAAACTAGAAAATATCATCTCATGATAAAGATTTCGAAATTTTTTCTAAGTCCCAAAATAATTTGGCTTTCGAAATTCTGCTAAGTCCAGCAAAAACAAGATAAAACAAAATAATATCATCTCATGATAAAGATTTCGAAATTTTTTCTAAGTCCCAAAATAATTTGGCTTTCGAAATTTTGCTAAGTCCAGTGAAAACATGATAAAACAAAATAATATCATCTCATGATAAAGATGTCAATTTTTTTTCTAAGTCCCAAAATAATTCGGCTTTCGATTTTTTTCTAAGTCCGGTAATATCATGAGAAAATGAAAATTTATCAACTGATGATAAAAGGTCTACAAACATAGAAAGGAACATAAATTTCGGCGCGCATTTTAAGAGTTTTTGGAACAAATATCAAACATGTCATGATATCAAAAACAACTCAAGTTATTTTTTTGTTCGTCCCATGATGCGACTTTCTGCCCGGGGGGCAGAAAGTTGCATCTTGGAAAAATCTACCCATGTTCGTAAAAACACGAACAAGTCAAGTTCACCCCAGGGTATGGTTAAGAGATAACCGAACATGGCCACGAACATAAATTGTTCGAGGCGTATCTGCGAAAAATCTTGTTGAGTTTATTTGACCAACAATGCCACATCAAGTTGAGTTTATAATAGCAAACAACTGAAATCTTCCAAAAATCATATCAAGTTCATAAAGTAGATTTTGATCCCAAAAATAATTTTATTGGTTTTTAATGCACCCCGCCACAATTCAGACCCCCCCCCCTTTCTCTTCACAAATATGAGTAATATGGCAGGAATATTCGCTCTTACATCAAAACAAGATTTTTCAGAGTTGAAAAATTATTTTACTTTAAAAACTCATTAAAAAATTGTGGAGAAAGCGTTGAATCGCCAAAATGTCACAATAATTTTCCAAATCACGAAAAATCCAAAGTCTCTATATTCCATTTTTTTAAATTAAAAATAAAAGTTTATGAAAATATTCCTAAAATTGCATCAGTCCAAAAATCCACAGTAAAATTTCAAAAAGCCTGGTAATGTTTCTTATCAAAATAATTTTTCAAAATGTTGAAAAATTTTCAACTGGCTGAGAGCAAAAATTTCGCAAAGTCCTGAAAATCTAATAAATTCTACCAAAAATCTTGTCGTGATACGGATCCCGTAAATTTTCTAAGTGCCGGAACGATTTTTGTAGGGGGTATATCAATAATTCTAGATTAAATTTTCAAAACAACCTATCCCTCATGGGTTTCCTATGCAGATAGGGCCTTTTGAAAATTTAATCGAGAATTATTAAAAACCGACTTTCGAATTTCAAAATTTCAATGAAGACGTTTTGTCAGGGACATTATTTTAGGAACAAACTGATGTTTTTGCAAAAATCGGACGAAAATTTCCTGTAATTTCGACGAATTTTCCGAAATTTTGGTTCAAAGCAAAAATAAACATCAAAATATTTTATCATGTTTCCAAATTCCCAAAAATTTTCTAAGTCCCAATTTTTTTCGGTTTCCTCATCTCGAAAAATTTCTAAGTGTTGAAAATATTTTACTGGCCGAAAGCCAAAATTTTGCTAAGTCCAAAAAATCAAATAAATTCTACCAAAAATCTTGTCGTGATACGGATCCCGTAAATTTTCTAAGTGCCGGAACGATTTTTGTAGGGGGTATATCAATAATTATTAAAAACCAACTTTCGTATTTCAAAATTTCAATGAAAACGTTTTGTTAGGGACATTATTTTAGGAACAAACTGATGTTTTTGTAAAAATCGGACGAAAAATTCCTGTAATTTCGACGATTTTTCCGAAATTTTGGTTCAAAGCAAAAATAAACATCAACATAATTTATCATGTTTCTAAACTCCCAAAAATTTTCTAAGTCCCAATTTTTTTCAGTTTCCTGTTCTCGAAAATTTTTAAGTGTTGAAAATATTTTACTGGTCGAAAGCCAACATTTTGCTAAGTCCAAAAAATCAAATAAATTCTACCAAAAATCTTGTCGTGATACGGATCCCGTAAATTTTCTAAGTGCCGTAACGATTTTTCTAGGGGGTATATCAATAATTATTAAAAACCGACTTTCGAATTTCAAAATTTCAATGAAGACGTTTTGTTAGGGACATTATTTTGGGAACAAACTGATGTTTTTGTAAAAATCGGACAAAAATTTCCTGTAATTTCGTCGATTTTTCCGAAATTTTGGTTCAAAGCAAAAATAAACATCAAAATAATTTATCATGTTTCCAAACTCCCAAAAATCTTCTAAGTCCCAAAAAAATGCTTTTTCTATAAAAGTAAAGAATTGAAAAATATACGCAAAAATGTCAAAGTCCAGCATAAATAAAATCAAACTTTAAAATATCAGCTCATGAAAATTATTCTAAGTGTCGGAAATTGAAAATTATGTCACCCGGGCAGAAAGTCGCATCATGGGACGAACAAAAAAATAACTTGAGTTGTTTTTGATATCATGGCATGTTTGATATTTGTTCCAAAAACTCTTAAAATGCGCGCCGAAATCTATGTTCCTTTCTATGTTTGTAGACCTTTTATCATCAGTTGTTAAATTTTCATTTTCTCATGATATTACCGGACTTAGAAAAAATCGAAAACCGAATTATTTTGGGACTTAGAAAAAAATTGACCTCTTTATCATGAGATGATGTTATTTTGTTTTATCATGCTTTCACTGGACTTAGCAAAATTTCGAAAGCCAAATTATTTTGGGACTTAGAAAAAATTTCGAAATCTTTATCATGAGATGATATTATTTTGTTTTATCTTGTTTTTGCTGGACTTAGCAGAATTTCGAAAGTCAATTTATTTTGGGACTTAGAAAAAATTTCGACCTCTTCATCATGAGATGATATTTTCTAGTTTTATCTTGTTTTTGTTGGACTTAGTAAAATTTTCACTCCTTGACAAAATTTCACTTTTCCTACACTTAGAATATTTTTTAAAACCCTGGATTATGAGATGATTTATAAAGTTAATTTTTTCAAGTGGGACTTAGCTAAAATGACAGTTTTGTTAGTGGATATTTTTATTGATTTTTTTTTCACTTTAATTTACTTTAAATGCACTAGTTAAACTAGTCACATTAAAAGTATTTTACCGCATATAAAATTTCATCGCAAAGCGCAAAAATGAGCCCACGCGCTCGCTCACTCTCTCTTTTTCTCTTCTTTCGTTCACTGCTCGCACGCAACGCGCGCGACATGTCGTGACAGGAATCGGCAATCGGCAGACAGACAGCTTTTGCGTTCGTGGCGGGTTGGTTTGTGTACGTTTTCGCGCAGTAGTTTTGGCGGATAAATTGTAATCCGCGAATCGCCGCGGGTTGTGAGTACGTTCTATGGCCGAGGGAGTGTGTGTTCGTTCGTTCCGTGGCATTTGGGAGCCGTGATATGTTGTGGTTAAGTGATTGTTTGTGTTTTTGTGGCGGGGGGCTGCTGTGGATTAACGAGGAAAGGATTTTGGCGGATTCGCCAGGACAAGGGACAAGGGTTTGTTTACGTTTTTGGTGCATTAGTTTTCACTGATTAACAACAGCCCGCGAATCGCCGCGGGTTGTAAGTACGTATTTTGGCCGTGGGAATGTGCGTTCGTTGGTGTCGTTTTATGTGAGAGTTGCGAAATGTTGTAATTTATGTGAAAGTTGATGTTTCTGTGGCTCTGTGGAGAAGTTATGTTAGCGAAATCCTCCTGCTTACATGCGGCAGGTCATTGTTCCTCCTCCTCCTCCTCCTGCCGGTGCTGTTAAGACGTGGATCAACGCCGGAATGATTTTGGCGAATTTGACAGTTTTCGGTGGAGGAAAACAGCAGTGTCGATTTGTTTTGGTTTTTGTCGTCGCGTCATCAGAATCGCGATTTGTGGGGAAACCGTATTTGATCCGTGTGCTTTCGCGAGTGTGCGTGTGATTGTTTACGTTTCTGCGTTCATGGTGGTGATTGGGGACTGGACGTGAAACTGTGACATTGTTTCTATCGTTTTGGAGTGTCAGCGATAGAAGGATGAACCTTCCTCTGGTGATTCCGGAGGAGGTGGCTCGAAAGCAATTTCACGGAGGAAGATGAGTCCACCTGAAACCCGACAAATATTTTTCGACGATTTTTAAAACTCAGATGAGTATTGCTTATTTTCTTTTTCATTGTTTACTATTGAATTTTTAATTATTCCATAAATTTTGTTTGAGAATTGATGCTTTGTGTTTTATTTTCTCTTACAGATCTACCAAAGGGCATTTTCTGGACATTCGGCTTCTAGTATTTTGTTTAGTTTGACCAATCAGCTGCAAAAATGGATTGTGCTGCAATCATATGCTCTCTGGATGCATTTGAAGAGGATTAACAAGGTATGTACGAGAATTATTATTTCAAAGTGAACCTATCACTTCAGTTTAGAAATTCTTTCAAACATTTCAATGTTTGTTTAGCAAAGTTTAGTTTTTCATTCTGTTATTTATGCTGATTTTGAATACACATTATTGACTTTTGACAGATTGATATAAAATTCTTAAAATAAATTATTTATTGAAAAGGATTGCATATATTTTTTAGTTTCTTTCCTCTAAAGACCATATTTTTGTTTATTTTTGTTGTTTGGGAATTTTATAAATTTAAATGTTTGTATAAGACCGAGCCACGTAGCCCAGTTGTAACGCTTCCGCCTTGACAATATTTACAAATTTCTACACTTTCAAATAGGTTTGCTAGAATTTCAGGAAAATTTTCAGCGGCCAATGCAAATAAATAAGTGCATTATTGATTTGTTTAGTTCAATTGTACATATTTTCGAAGCTTTTTCTTTGACTTGGCTTTACAAAAGTTTGATTTGTTTTAATATTGTTAGTAGTATGCAATTTTGGATGTAATTTCTTATTGCCCCTGATATTTCGGGCCAACTTTGAAGGGGAGTGACTAAAACTTTAAATGTAATTTGTACCAGCCTTACTTATTCACACTAAACTTTGAATTAATTCGAATTATACGGCAAATGATACAGTCATCCCACATATTCGGAACACCCACAAATTCGGAACACTTTTGTGATAATTTGTCAAAAGCATGCCAAATGCATCTTTTCTGTGTACCCTACTATTTTAGGACCTTTATTTGGACATTCTTTTGCTATTTCATTAATATAAGTAGTACTTTTAAAACAAAAACTGCATTTCGAGACTATTTTATTCAGAGCAGCAAATCGCTGCTTCCAAATTGCCTGTTCCATAATTGTGGGATGTTATTGTGCCTCCCACAATTGTGGAACACCTGAATTTAACTGATATTTTCACAAAAAAAAGTTAGCAGACCATTCATAAAACATTACTAAGCATGAGTTTTACTGGTTTCAGAATGTGAAGTCATTATTTTTATAAAAATATGTACCCCTGGAGCGATAAAAAAGATTGTTTACATCGTTAGAAAAAGTGTTCCGAATTTGTAGATTTCAAGGGTCGAAGTTTTCTTCAAAAACTTGATATAAAACGATTAAATTTGCAGTTGTTCGATACAGCATTCGAAAGATCGCAAAAACAGCTTTCAAATGAAGGTTCAGTTATCGATTTTCTATGATTTTTTGAATATTGGCCGATCTGTGAACTGTTCCTAATTGAGGGATGACTGTATACAAATATTTTTAAAAATTTAGATTGTCATTATGTTAAGTCTTCCAGCAGATTGTTTGCTATAGTTTTTAATTTTAGGCTTATTCAATAAAAATAAATTTTACTAGAAAATCACATTATATCATTAAATTTATTTGTTTTATTAAAATACAATTGAAAAACAGTCTATATGAAACTTATATCTTCTTACTGTGTATTACGCTTTCTAAAGCAACCAAATTATTACAGAAAAAAAATATCTGGAAACATCACAACTTGTTATGATACGTTTATGTTTTTGTATGATATTTTTCGCCCCATATCTTTCCAGGAAAAAAATGAACTGGTGTGGATAATTTTATGTTTATGGATGATATTTTTCCGCACCATAGCATGATAATTTGAAGTTTCCAACACGAACTTAAGTTGATCATTTTTTGATATGCGTAGAGTAAATTATGTTCGCGTTTATGTTTGATTAACTCTTAACTGGAAGTTAACAGGTACTTGACATGTTTGTGTTTTTGCGAACATGACAAGTTTTCAGGAAGATGTAACTTTCTGCCCGGGCAGTGACTGCTAATTTTTCTAAGTCCAGCATAAATTTGAAATAAAGTCAAAATAATCATTTCATGATGTTCGGGTATAACTTCGAACTATCTTGGCTTGTTTATTCGCATCTTGCTGTTAACTCCTCGAGTTATGACGACTTTTGAAACCGACTGCATATCATGGAAAGTATATTCCATGATCATACTGCATTATCTACAGTTGATATTGAGCTGTTAGTGGTAGTTTTTTCCCGGGCGGAAAGTCGCATCTTAGGATGAACTTAAAAATATCATGGACTGTTTTTGTGAACATGGCATGATTTTTGTTTGTTCCAAAAACTAAAAAATTGGCCCCCCCGGGCAGAAAGTTACATCTTCCTGCAAACTTGTCATGTTCGCAAAAACACAAACATGTCAAGTACCTGTTAACTTCCAGTTAAGAGTTAATCAAACATAAACGCGAACATAATTTACTCTACGCATATCAAAAAATTATCAACTTAAGTTCGTGTTGGAAACTTCAAATTATCATGCTATGGTGCGGAAAAATATCATCCATAAACATAAAATTATCCCGACCAGTTCATTTTTTCCTGGAAAAATATGGGGCGAAAAATATCATACAAAAACATAAAAGTATCATAACAAGTTGTGATGTTTCCAGATATTTTTTTTCTGTAATAATTTTGTTGCTTTAGAAAGCGTAATACACAGTAAGAAGATAAAAGTTTCATATAGACTGTTTTTCAATTGTATTTTAATAAAACAATATAATGTGATGTGATTTTCTAGTAAAATTTATTTTCATTAAACAAGCCTGAAATTAAAAAACTATAGCAAACAATCTGCTGCAAGACTAAACATAATGACAATCTTAATTTTTTTAAATATTTGTATACAGTCATCCCTCATATTAGGAACAGTTTACAGATCGACCAATATTCAAAAATCATAGAAAATCGATAATTGAACATAATGATTCGCTTTTACCTTCATTTGACAGCTGTTTTTGCGATCTTTCGAATGCTGTATCGAACAACTGCAAATTTTATCGTTTTATATCAAGTTTTTGAAGAAAAACTTCGACCCTTGAAATCTACAAATTCGGAACACTTTTTTCTAACGATGTAAACAATCTTTTTTATCGCTCCAGGGGTACATATTTTTATAAAAATAATGACTTCACATTCGGAAATCAGTAAAACTCATGCTTAGTAATGTTTTATGAATGGTCTGCTAACTTTTTTTGTGAAAATATCAGTTAAATTCAGGTGTTCCACAATTGTGGGAGGCACAATAACATCCCACAATTATGGAACAGGCAATTTGGAAGCAGCGATTTGCTGCTCTGAATAAAATAGTCTCGAAATGCAGTTTTTGTTTTAAAAGTACTGCTTATATTAATGAAATAGCAAAAGAATGTCCAAATAAAGGTCCTAAAAATACAGAAAAGATGCATTTGGCATGCTTTTGACAAATTATCACAAAACTGTTCCGAATATGTGGAATGACTGTATCATTTGCCGTATAAATTCGAATTAATTCAAAGTTTAGTGTGAATAAGTAAGGCTGGTAAAAATTTTATTTAAAGTTTTTGTCACTCCTCCCTTCGAAGTTTGCCCGAAAAATCAGGGGGCAACAAAAAATTACATCCAAAATTGCATACTACTAACAATATTAAAACAAATCAAACTTTTTGTAAAGCCAAGTCAAAGAAAAAGCTACGAAAATCTGTACAATTGAACTAAACAAATCAATAATGCACTAATTTATTTGCATTGGCCGCTGAAAATTTTCCTGAAATTCTAGCAAACCTATTTGAAAGTGTAGAAATTTGTAAATATTGTCAAGGCGGAAGCGTTACAACTGGGCAACGTGGCTCGGTCTTATACAAACATTTAAATTTATAAAATTCCCAAACAAAAAAATAAACAAAAATATGGTCTTTAAAGGAAAGAATCAAAAAATATATGCAATCCTTATCAATAAATAATTTATTTTCAGAATTTTATATCAATCTGTCAAAAGTCAATAATGTGTATTCAAAATCAGCATAAATAACAAAATGAAAAACTGAACTTTGCTAAACAAACATTGAAATGTTTGAAAGAATTTCTAAACTGAAGTGATAGGTTCACTTTGAAATAATAATTCTCGTACATACCTTGTTAATCCTCATCCAATCCATCCAGAGAGCATATGATTGCAGCACAATCCATTTTTGCAGCTGATTGGTCAAAGTAAACAAAATTCTAGAAGCCGAATGTCCAGAAAATGCCCGTTAGTAGATCTGTAAGAGAAAATAAAACACAAAGCATCAATTCTCAAACAAAATTTATGGAATAATTAAAAATTCAATAGTAAACAAAGAAAAAGAAAACAAGCAATACTTATCTGAGTTTTAAAAATCGTCGAAAAATATTTGTCGGTTGACTAGTAGAACCAACATATGTAGCCACTTCAGGTGGACTCATCTTCCTCCGTGAAACTGCTTGCGAGCCACACAATTTAATCATCTCCTCCGGAATCACAAGAGGAAGGTTCAGAAACGTAAACAATCACACGCACACTCGCGAAAACACACGGACCAAATACGGTTCCTCCACAAATCGCGATTCTGATGACACGACGACAAAAACCAAAACAAATCGAAACTGCTGTTTTCCTCCACCGAGAACTGTCAAATTCGCCAAAATCATTCCGACGTTGATCCGCGTCTTGATAGCATCTGCTGGAGGAGGAGGAGGATGACCAGCGACATGCAGGCAGGAGGATTTCGATTCTGCGAACTGCGGCTTTGTCATGCACGCGCTAACGTAACTTTTTCTTCTCCAACGAGCCACCAAAACATCAACTTTCACATAAATAACAACATTTCGCTAATCTCACATAAAATGACACCAACGAACGCACATTCCCACGGCCAAAATACGCACTTACAACCCGCGGCGATTCGCAGGCTGTTGGAAAACTACTGCACCAAAAACGTAAACAAACCCTTGTCCTTGTCCTGGTGTACCGCCAAAATCCTTTCCACGTTAATCCACAGCAGCATCTTGGGCAAGGGAATTACTTTTCTGGTGCAGCGGCTTGGAAACTTTCCTTGCACCCGTCAACACGGAGCGAAACTTTTTCTTCGCCCCCCAGCCACAAAAATACAAACAATCACTTAAACACAACATATCACGGCTCCCGAACGCCACGGAACGGACGAACACACACTCCCTCGGTCACAGAACGTACTCACAACCCGCGGCGATTCGTGGACTACAATTTATCCGTGGAAAACTACTGCGCGAAAACGTAAACAAACCAGCCCGTCACGAACGCAAAAGCTGTCTGTCTGCCGATTGCCGATTCCTGTCACGACATGCCGCGCGCGTTGCGTGCGAGCATGAACGAAAGAAGAGAGAAAAGAGAGAGTGAGCGAGCGCGTGGGCTCATTTTTGCGTTTTGCGATGAAATTTTATATGCGGTAAAATACTTTTTAATGTGATTAGTTTAACTAGTGTATTTAAAGTAAATTAAAGTGGAAAAAAAGTCAATAAAAATGTCCATTAACAAAACTGCCATTTTAGCTAAGTCCGGCTTGAAAAAAAATTAAACTTGTAAATCATCTCATAATCCCGGGTTTTCAAAAATATTCTAAGTGTAGGAAAAGTGAAATTTTGTCGAGGAGTGAAAATTTTGCTAAGTCCAGCAAAAACAAGATAAAACTAGAAAATATCATCTCATGATAAAGAGGTCGAAATTTTTTCTAAGTCCCAAAATAATTTGGCTTTCGAAATTCTGCTAAGTCCAGCAAAAACAAGATAAAACAAAATAATATCATCTCATGATAAAGATTTCGAAATTTTTTCTAAGTCCCAAAATAATATGGCTTTCGAAATTTTGCTAAGTCCAGTGAAAACATGATAAAACAAAATAATATCATCTCATGATAAAGAGGTCAATTTTTTTTCTAAGTCCCAAAATAATTCGGCTTTCGATTTTTTTCTAAGTCCGGTAATATCATGAGAAAATGGAAATTTATCAACTGATGATAAAAGGTCTACAAACATAGAAAGGAACATAGATTTCGGCGCGCATTTTAAGAGTTTTTGGAACAAATATCAAACATGCCATGATATCAAAAACAACTCAAGTTATTTTTTTGTTCGTCCCATGATGCGACTTTCTGCCCGGGCCAGAAATTCGTGATACTTTTTATGTTTCTAGACAGTGTATCACCAAATGTTTTATTTTCATTTCTATTTGATATTTTTGGACTTAGCAGAATTTCGAAAATTTATTTATTTGGGACTTTGAAAAAATTTCGACCCGTCTATCATGAGATGATATTTTGATGTTTGATCAAGTTTTCGCTGGACTTAGAAAAATTTCGAAAGCCAAATTATTTTGGGACTTAGAAAAAAATCGACCTCTCCATCATGAGATGATATTTTCTAGTTTTATCTTGTTTTCGCTGGACTTAGCAAAATTTCGAATGTCCAATTATTTTGGGACTTAGAAAAAAAAATCGACCTGTCAATCATGAGATGATATAATTATTTTCCATCATGTTTTCGTTGGACTTAGCAAAATTTTCACTCCTCCGCAAAATACCACTTTTGTTAATGGAAATTTTTAGTGAGTTTTTTTCACTTTAATTTACTTTAAATACACTAGTTAAGCCTTTCAGGCCTGATGGGTCATATATGACCCAAATATCATAGCTTTTTGAAAAATTCAGGCCCGAAAGGGTTAAACTAATCACATTAAAAAGTATTTTAACGCACATAAAATTACATCGCAAAGCGCAAAAATGAGCCCACGCGCTCGCTCTCTCTCTTCTCTCTTCTTTCGTTCACTGCTCGCACGCAACGCGCGAGACATGTCGTGACAGGAATCGGCAATCGGCAGACAGACAGCTTTTGCGTTCGTGGCGGGCTGGTTTGTTTACGTTTTCGCGCAGTAGTTTTCCGCGGATAAATTGTAATCCGCGAATCGCCGCGGGTTGTGAGTACGTTCTATGGCCGAGGGAGTGTGTGTTCGATCGGTCCGTGGCCTTCGGGAGCCGCGATATATTGTGGTTAAGTGATTGCTTCTATTTTGGTGGCTGGGGGCGAAGAAAAAGTTCCGCTCAGTGTTGGCGGATGCAAGGAATGTTCAGGCCAAGCAGCTGCCCCCAGAAGAGGAATCCTCTTGCCCTTAATGTCACTTGGCCTCCTTCCTCCTCCTACTCCTGCAGGTGCTTTCTTGACACGGATCAACGCCGGAACGATTTCGGTGGATTTGACAGGACACGGGAGTTCTCGGTGAAGGAAAACACCGCTGGTTAAGTTTGTTTTGGTTTTGGTGTCGCGTTATTGGAATCCTGATTTGTGGGGGAACATTGTTTTCGCGAATTCGCGATTGTGTGCGTGTGTGTTTGTTTACGTTTGACGTATTCTTGGTGAACGGGTGATTACAACTGGATGAAACTTTCTTGGTGTTTCCGGAGGGGGTGAGCGAGAGAAAAACTGACAAATCCGCGTTGGCTGCGGCCTGCGTTTGTTCATGTGACTGTGCTTTGGGGTTTGTTTATGTTTTTAATTGATTATTGTGAGTGTGTGGCAGGGGCAGGGACGTGACAATGTGACATTGCTTCTATCCCTTAAGGGGTGTCCGTGACAGAAGGAAGAACCTTTCTCTGGTTATTTCGGAGGAGGTAATCTATTGGGCGACTCGCGAGCAGTTTCCCGGTGAAGGTGGAGAGTGGAGTCCATTTGAATCGATGGTACATGCTGCTTCTAAATACTTAGTAGGAAGAAGTATTTCAACGATTGTTTGACTCAGATTAGTATTATTTGCTTTCCTTTTCTATTCTTTTTTAAATATCATGTTGGATTATTTGATAAAAAAAACTCTGGACATTCTGTTTGAGAATTGATACTTTGTGTTTTGTTTTCTTTAACAGGACCACAACCTGGGTGTTGCGAATACGCAAGTGTCGCACCCCTCGGACACTGCTGCTGACCCTTTTGTGCTCTGTTCAATTGTTTGTACTCACGATCGGTGCCCGTGCTATCGCTCAGTGAAGAACAGAAGTAAATAACAGTTTGGGACGAGCGGTAGTGCGGACACCGAAGTTGTAAGTTTTGTGTTCTATTGTGAAATATGTGTTATTAATTGTTGTAATAAATTTACAGCTTTGTAGCGATCGACAAATTCAGTTGTTTTATTTGTCACGCTCACAATCCCGGTGTTCGTGCCCACATTCCGGCCGTTTCCAACACTACAAAGAACTTCGACCGATTCTGCCGAAGTTGATGACCGGGGACCAGTTCCAGCAGGAAGCAGATGTGCGTGGATGCTAAGGAGCATTTCATCCGGATAGCGCTGCAGGGAGGTGAGCTGGTGAAGCAAATAGCGATGGCGGAGGATGAAGCGTCCAAAATGGTGTCAGTCGGGCAGAAGTTGCACGTCTCCAAGGTCGCTTGTTTTCATCCGTCGGCTATTCATCAGCAGCGCACTCACATAGAAGCGCCCCGGAGAAATGTGAAGTGTTCACGGCCGACAGTTAGCGGGTCTGTAACGCGGAGGAATTGGCCCGAGAGGAATCCGGAGATGTGCGCAGGAACGAAAGCTGACGGTGGCCGATGCAGAACCGTAACCGAATGGCGGCAAATTGGTGTCGGCGAAGCAGCAGACCCAACCCGCTAGTAGGTTGCAGGAGTTGCAGCAAGAAGCCGGTCCAGCAGGTCCAGAATGTGACATTGGAGCTCGGTAAAACTCCGGCTTAATCGAAGCAGGAGTGTTACGGGGGGAAGTGTTGCGAATACGCAAGTGTCGCACCCCTCGGACACTGCTGCTGACCCTTTTGTGCTCTGTTCAATTGTTTGTACTCACGATCGGTGCCCGTGCTATCGCTCAGTGAAGAACAGAAGTAAATAACAGTTTGGGACGAGCGGTAGTGCGGACACCGAAGTTGTAAGTTTTGTGTTCTATTGTGAAATATGTGTTATTAATTGTTGTAATAAATTTACAGCTTTGTAGCGATCGACAAATTCAGTTGTTTTATTTGTCACGCTCACAATCCCGGTGTTCGTGCCCACATTCCGGCCGTTTCCAACACTGGGCATGTTTCGGGACATTCAGCATCTGGCATTTTGTTTAATTAGACAAATTAGATGCGATGCAATCATGCTTTGTTTGGATGGATTGGAAGAGGATTAACCAGGTATGTACGAAAAATATTATTTTAAAGTGAACCTATCACTGTTCGAACTTCATTTTGTTACTTTTGCGAATATATATATTTTTTTTTCAAACCAATGTAGTCATAAATTTCATATTAATTGATTTGAAACACCAAGATATATTGATCACAGATGGCTTCGAAAATCTTTTTCTGGGAAGTCACTTGAATATTTTGTGCGAATTATTGTTTAAATATTTGTTAAAGACGTATTGGTATAGTAGTTGTCCTAAGCTGAGATGAGGAGTACCTTTAAAAACTTAATTCAAAGAAAGATTTTGGTTTTGAGCGAATAATTCAACTGAAGAAAGAACATCATCTTTCTTCAATATTTGATTTGCTTTTATTATTTCAGTGTTTTAAAGAATTTGGGCATGAATCGTTTTTAAGTTTATAAATTGATTTTTTTAGAAGTAGATTATGTTAAAGTCAATGTAACTTTTTCCAACAAAAAGTTGTTAATATTACATTGAAAAACTGATGATTTATGTAACTTGCAATATC
Source organism: Culex quinquefasciatus (assembly GCF_015732765.1). Taxonomy (NCBI): domain Eukaryota; kingdom Metazoa; phylum Arthropoda; class Insecta; order Diptera; family Culicidae; genus Culex; species Culex quinquefasciatus. The sequence goes on along the minus strand of NC_051863.1, from coordinate 88,172,172 downwards.
AAATAATGTGAAATTTTATTTAAATATTTAATGAACCTCTTTAATTATTTTTTACATTTTAAAATATTGTTGACTTTCAGTACATCATTTTAATAACAGATTGATTGAAAGTTATTAACAAAAACCTTCAAAAAATAGATATGACAGGTGTCCCATAAAAAATACACATTGTTACTGAGTTTTGTGGCATTAATATAAAATGAATATTAATGGCAAAAACTCAATACATAAATCGATTCAATTTAAATATCAATGTTGATAATTAATTCAATTTATACGCAATGTTTTTTCACAGTACGCTTTCACTGTGCGTGCACGCTCTCTCTCTCTTTTCGCTTTTCTCCCACTTGCTGCTTACACTCGCACACACGGCGAAATGTCAAAACAGGAATCAAAACAAACCGGTGCTGTGCTTTTTGACGTAGACTTACGTCTTTGTCGAAGGTACTGGGGTGTCATTCCAAAAAACCCGGGCCGAAGGCCCTGGTTAACTGCGTCATCCGTCAAACGCTTATATCTTCCTTCCCTCTAATCGAATCGACACGATTTATGTTCCATTCGATTCGAAAATTATTCAGCAATTTGCTATAAAACTTTCATTGTTGGCAAAATAGTTTAACTATTGAAACAATTGAATGTTTTAAAATGTTTTCAAAATGCAGAGATTTTGCAAGCAAAATGAGCGCTTCCCACTCACGGACGGGAATGTCATCCGAGGGGAAAATCATCCGAGCAACGCGACCGAGTGTCGGTCGCGAAAAAGGAGGGGAAATAGCGGGCCGAAATCATACATAAGAACGCGCGCCAGAGCCCATTCCATCATTCACGTCTCAGACGTCGGACCGGCAGCAGCAGCAGCAGCAGCAGGAAAGCTCAGCCCAGAGCAGCAGCAGCAGGAGAGAGACCAGATCAGCAGCGGAAGGAAAGCTCAGCCCAGAGCAGCAGCAGCAGGAGAGAGGGACCAGAAGTGGAAAAGAAGTGCGCATCGCCTTCTCGTCGTCACCGTCAGCCAGTTGCCTCTCGATGGCCGGACCGTTAGGATCTTTCGTGGTTGCTGTGGTTCGGAGGTGCCTCACTCCCCGTCCCTCGTCCCACCCGGGACGAGGCTGCAACAAGATGAGGCGCGCGCCTGCTGCCTTCCGCCGAAAAGCCTCTCGTGGGTCAGGCCGTGGTTGTTCAACAATCAGGACATCCAACTAGCTCGTCGCATTCGCGGCGAGCGCTTCTGAAAGATTTACGTCTCATCAAATTCTAGTGTTGAAAGAGTTGCCCTCGTCCCACCCGGGACGAGGTAGCGAACTAATTTGAATTTAAATTTCAGGAACAAATTTTGGTCTTCGGGGGCGACGGAATGCACAGCTTTCTGAGGCTGATCTCGCCCCCAACCCCTCTGCCCTCCCCCTATTCTGCTCTTAGCATTCTTGCGAAAATTCATCCAGTGCTCTCGTTTACCTTCAAAATCAATAATTATGTATTGATTCATGTCTAGAAATGCTAAAAGTTTATCTTTTTAATCCTATTGAAAATTATTTATTGAAAAGAATTTCATTTTTTCGAATGTGTCGAAAGTTAAACATTTTGCTACCCGATTTGATTCTCACAAAACGCACACATCTAAACTTTACGTAGTCTACGCCATTCCGGTTATGTCTGTGACATAACTACTTTGACTTTTCGTTTCGTAAATCGGAAAAAAGTGCATTTTTGGTGCATTATGTGTCGATAGTCGTATGTATTTGTGTTTGTTTATGTGTAGTGAGTGAGGGGAAAGTGGAGGTTGTCGTTTTACCGCGGAAAAGAACGATTTGTACCGAGAATCTTGTGTATTTTTGCGTCACCATTTTGGTGCACTTGAACAGCGATTCTCAACCTTTTTTTAGGCTGGTACCCCTCTACCATGTAAATCAAGTAGCCCCGGTACCCCCGGTACCCCCGTTGAGAATCGCTGCACTAGAAGAAGGAAAACTAAGTAGATTCACCACCGCCAGAGTTGGCCACCGATGGAAACTGAGGCTTCAATTCGGTGCGGAGTGAACCCGGCAGGCTGTGCTGTTTTTGTTTATGTGTTTTATGCCGGTAATTGCGTGTGTATTAGTTTGTTTATGTGGGGGATGTGGTTTGCAAAAGAATTCGGAGGAAGTTTTTTCGCGATCGACTTTTGCACCTGTCACAGAAGAAGTCAGAAGAGGAATCCTCGTTGCCGGTATGGCCACCATCATTCAGCTTTACGGAAGCTCTACAATCTCCAGATTCTTCATGTGGCAGACGGTGCTTGTTTTGCCTGTTGACAGATGCATCTCGCGGAAGAGGAGCTTTGCAGTCGCAAGGTATAATTTATTTATCACAGCCCCCAATGTTTTTGTTCTGCTGCAGCTTGGCCCCTCCGTCAAAAGCCCGGTTCAAATATTTTTTTTATTTTCAGCCTCTGAAGGAGGACGAGGCAAAACGGTGCAATCTAATAAGCAGCTGCGTTTTGTAACTGTCTCCAGCGGGGAATACTATGATATGATGAAGGGGTCCTACCTATTTAGCAGCACCATCTTCCACCGGAAGATTTTGGGGCCTCCATCGTTCCGGTAGCCATCATTTGCATTGGACAAATCCGGTCATTTCGACAACGGAATTCTCGTTTTTGTTCAGATAAGTATTGTTTGCTTTCATTTTGTAGAAGTTACATTTAATAATTATTGTAAAGGCGGAGTATCTTTACAAAAATGATTTACATTTTCATTTTAGAATTGATACTTTGTGTTCTCTTCTATTTCACAGGACAGCAATTTCTGGACAACCATCATCATATCATAGTATTCATCATAGGGAATTGATTGGATGGATTTAGAGATCATTTACAAGGTATGTTAAAAAATATTGTTATGTGAATATATCACTTTTTATCAATTGGATATTCAAAACATGTCAATTCCCGTTTTTTTTTAAGATAATGGGTCTTAATTGAAAACATTCATGGTATTAATTTTTGAGATATTACCTTTAAAACTACTTTTGAGAAAAACTTCTTGCAAATTGTAATTCTCACTTACTTTTTAAAAAGGTCCTATGTAAATAGGAAACTCATGGCGCTTTGGTGGTTTTGAAAAAGTAATCTAGAATTATTTATTGGCAAAAATAAAAAGGAATCTTAAAATATGCAATTCAGCATTTGAATAAGACGATTACACCAGTTGTATGATTCACGTTTTTTTCATTCGTATTCAGTCATATTTTCGTTTTGCAAAATCATCTTCAATCAAAGTCATCTGGTTTATGGTACCCATGCTTATTAATGTTAACCCCAAATCAAACAAAAAAATCAATTTATGTAAATAAGTTAGACTCTAGTACATTTATATATTTTCAGAAAAAAACACCAATATATCACTTGTTTTCATAGTTCTTTTATGTTTTCAGATGACAGTTTTGACATAAAAAAAAACTTCTTCTGACTATTTTTTTGTAAACAGTGCACTGGGCTTACACACTTACCAAAAAACCAAAAATCATGATTTTCTGAGTTCAATATCCCACTTTTCATACGATTTTTTGAGTTCAGGTACTACAACCATAAAAATGGTTAATCATATGAAAAGTGGGATATTGAACTCAGAAAATCATGATTTTTGGTAAGGGTGTACTCAGTTCAGATAGCGCGATGCACTTTTACTTTAAAAAAAAGCCCTTTTAAGTTTTCTGTCGAAAAATACCATCTGAAAATAAAAATGTATCATGGGAAGTTGCGAATTATGGATTTGTAAGATTCTTTACAAATCACAACTTTTCATGATACATTAATGTTTCTGGATGATAATTTTACGAACAGTTTTTTTCAGGCAAAAACCTGAACCTGTCATGATTTTTTTATGTTTCTGGATGATATTTTTTCGCACCAATTTTTTCAGGAAAAAGCAGAATTGGCCATGATTATTTCATGTTCCTGGATGATATTTTTCGGTACCATGACATGATATTTTGATGTTCAAAATGTCAACTTGGTTTGATATTTTTTTTGATGTTTCGTAGAGTAACTCATGTTACATTTTATGTTTCTACATCTCTTAAGTCAAGCGTTCTGGAAACATGTCATCTTCATGTTTTTGGCAACATGACAAGTTTACCGTAAGATGTAATTTTCTGATCGGGGAGTTGGTGGCGATAACTTGGAACTATCTTGGCTTGTTTATTTGCATCTTGTTGTAAACTCCTCGAGTTATGACGACTTTTGAAACCGACTGCGTATCATGGAAAGTATATTCCATGATCATACTGCATTATCTACAGTTGATATTGAGCTGTTAGTGGTAGTTTTTTTGGACTTAGCAAAAATTTCGAAAATTTTATTTTTTCCAAAATTTTACCCGAACACCATGAAATGATTATTTTGACTTTATTTCAAATTTATACTGGAATTAGCAAAATTTGCAGTCACTGACAGAATTTTCAATTTCCGACACTTAGAATAATTTTCATGAGCTGATATTTTAAAGTTTGATTTTATTTATGCTGGACTTTGACATTTTTGCGTATATTTTTTAATTCTTTACTTTTTACAGAAAAAGCATTTTTTTGGGACTTAGAAAATTTTCGGGAGGTTGTAAACATGATAAATTACTTTATCAATGCAATTTTAAGAATATTTTCATAGACTTTTATTTTTTATTTAAAAAAATGGAATATAGAGACTTTGGAGTAAAATAATTTTTCAACTTTGTAAAATCTTGTTTTGATGTAAGTGCAATTCCTGCAATATTACTCATATTTGTGAAGAGGAAGAAGGGGGGGGGGTGGTCTTAATTGTGGCGGGGTGCATTAAAAACCAATAATATTATTTTTGGGATCAAAATCTACTTTATGAACTTGATATGATTTTTGGAAGATTTCAGTTGTTTGCTACTATAAACTCAACTTGATGTGGCATTGTTGGTCAAATAAACTCAACAAGATTTTTCGCAGATACGCCTCGAACAATTTATGTTCGTGGCCATGTTCGGTTATCTCTTAACCATACCATTGATGTTTATTTTTGCTTTGAACCAAAATTTCGGAAAAATCGACGAAATTACAGGAAATTTTCGTCCGATTTTTACAAAAACATCAGTTTGTTCCTAAAATAATGTTCCTAACAAAACGTCTTCATTGAAATTTTGAAATTCGAAAGTTGGTTTTTAATAATTATTGATATACCCCCTACAAAAATCGTTCCGGCACTTAAAAAATTTACGGGATCCGTATCACGACAAGATTTTTGGTAGAATTTATTTGATTTTTTGGACTTAGCAAAATTTGGGATTTTGGCCAGTAAAATATTTTCAACACTTAGAAATTTTTCGAGAGCAGGAAAATGAAAAAAAAAATTGGGACTTAGAAAATTTTTGGGAGTTTGGAAACATGATAAATTATTTTGATGTTTATTTTGCTTTGAACCAAAATTTCGGAAAAATCGTCGAAATTACAGGAAATTTTCGTCCGATTTTTACAAAAAAACATCAGTTTGTTCCTAAAATAATGTCCATAACAAAACGTCTTCATTGAAATTTTGAAATACGAAAGTTGGTTTTTAATAATTATTGATATACCCCCTACAAAAATCGTTCCGGCACTTAGAAAATTTACGGGATCCGTATCACGACAAGATTGTTTGTAGAATTTATTAGATTTTCAGGACTTTGCGAAATTTTTGCTCTCAGCCAGTTGAATATTTTTCAACATTTTGAAAAATTATTTTGATAAGAAACATTACCAGGCTTTTTGAAATTTTACTGTGGATTTTTGGACTTATGCAATTTTAAGAATATTTTCATAGACTTTTATTTTTTATTTAAAAAAAATGGAATATAGAGACTTTGGAGTAAAATAATTTTTCAACTTTGTAAAATCTTGTTTTGATGTAAGTGCAATTCCTGCAATATTACTCATATTTGTGAAGAGGAAGAAGGGGGGGGGGTGGTCTTAATTGTGGCGGGGTGCATTAAAAACCAATAATATTATTTTTGGGATCAAAATCTACTTTATGAACTTGATATGATTTTTGGAAGATTTCAGTTGTTTGCTACTATAAACTCAACTTGATGTGGCATTGTTGGTCAAATAAACTCAACAAGATTTTTCGCAGATACGCCTCGAACAATTTATGTTCGTGGCCATGTTCGGTTATCTCTTAACCATACCCTGGGGTGAACTTGACTTGTTCGTGTTTTTACGAACATGGGTAGATTTTTCCAAGAAGCAACTTTCTGCCCGGGTTACTATCTTGTTATAAATGACGTTTACTTTGAAGGCGCAGATAGATGTTGAGCTCTGAAACATCTCAATAATGAGATTAAGTTGAAAAAAGGGAGAAGTAGATAATGATGAGTGAGGTGTAAATGAACCTCAATTCGATTCAACGGAATAGCGAATCAATAAAATATTTGTGAACATATTTTTTCTCACCTCAGCTGACCACGGCATCTTAATTGCTTTTTTCACTTCTCGGCGGGTATAAATTAGGATCTTTAAGGTAAAGCAAGTGTGGAAAACAGCAGGGAACCAAAGGTTTGCCTCATTTCTCCACAGGTAGTTTGTTGTGCGTATCTAATATCAAATAAAAAAAAGGAAGGGGCTCTTTCAAAGCCAAAGCATAAAGAAAGCGATACCAGTGAAACAGCATTAAAATAAATGATGTTAAGGATGTTCGGTCTGAGAAAACCTTTTTTTCTCATTCGAACGACTCTCGCATTCCCATTTGGATAGATTATATTTAAATAGTAAAAATCATGAATTTTTAATACTGTTCACCCTGTGTTACAATTTATTTGGGTGATAATGTGGCCATATATGATATATGGTGATAATGTGGCCATATATGATCACTTATGTTTCCATCAAGCACTATTTAAATATGTATGAGGATTTTGTTTAACATCATTAGACTGGTAGAAAAATCACCTCCCCCCACCCCTCCATTCAAAATCGACTCGAAAAATCAGGGGTCAAAAGAATTTGTTTTTCAAAAAACATCTAAATGTTTGAGTTTATTCAAAATTTTTTGGATTTTTTTTTAAATTTTCAAGTTTACCCGAGGGGCGCGACAATAGTAAAAAAATAAATTATTTAATTAATTAACTGCCGAAATTAACAAATTAACGATTGTTTACGATCAAAACATCGCCACCTCTTTTTACATCACATTGATTTGACAGTTCGACCGACGACGTTTGACATTGCGCATGATTGTTGTTTTTGTGCTTGGTGTAAAATTTGTGTCGCCGAAAAGTCGGTCTAACGGGAGAATGCATTCTCCCGCTAATGGTTCAGACCATCAGACGTAGAGGCTACGATCGTGACGGAGATCACTCCGGTGAACATTCCGGAGCGAAGGCACAACTCTGACCGTGAAGGCAGCGGCGGTGACTGGTCGCTGGTCTCGGGCGGTTCAAGAGATTTTCGTGATATTCGTCAGCCGGAGATCGACATCTGGCAGAAGCCCCCGGCCAACGAGGGTGGAGGCGACGATGGTTAAAGAGGCCGATGCGAATTGGTGGACTCTGGAATGCCTGCAGTGGAAGTGGGACAGACATTGATTTTGTGCAGCTTTGAGCGGCTGGGAAGTGAACTGTTCCAACTCCGACCAGATGCGCGAGTTGAACCGTGGTTGCAACCTGGACAACATTCACTTCCTCGTGCTAGACGAGGTTGATCGTATGATGGAGTGCTAATAATAAAATTGTAAAAAATGCTTTGAAATATACACTAAAGTCTAGAATAACTTGTATTTATTTATCACATACGGAAAACTAAATTCACTTTCAACAGAAGTTTCTTCGCAAAAAAAAAATCGTTGTGTGAAGTAAGGTGTGCCTAAGCTGAATCCCCAGCATCTGCTTGTCCCGTTCGCTCATCAGATTCGCGTACGCGTCGTACTCCCCGGAGCGATTCAGCTTGCCACGATGGTGCTGAATCTCCTGCTGGTTCTGTTGGCAATTTAGCGGTTTTTGTGCAGCTGATGATTGCGATTATGACCCTGCTGCTGCCGTTGATGATAATGGTGCTAATTCAGCACCGGATGATTTTGCTGAACCTCCTGAACCAGTCGCTGGTCAGAATTCGTGTAGGTTCGGCGGCAGCACATTCATTGGAATTGGAGACGGAACGTTCGCCTGGATCGGCAACAGGGGAACCGTGTTCAACGGTAAAGCAAAGTTGACGGCAACTGTTGGGAAACCTCCGGTGGCGGAGGCATCAAATGCTGCGCCTTCTGTTTGTTCATATTCAGCTCGAATTATCTAAAACAAACATAAAATTAATCAAAACTCTCCCATCGTACAAAAATTTTCTCCTTATTGGCACCCCACCTATCGTCTGATGGAGCTGTTGCTGTATCGCCGGATGCTGCGGCCCGGCTTTTCCAGCATGCTCGGCATCATCCACACGATCAGATTCAGCTGCAACCTCGCCTGACTCTCCTCCAACCGGACCAAATCCTCGTAGGAACAATCCTCCCAGTCGTTCAACGCGTCGTACTCCAAATCATTCGGCATAACGCCGAGCCACTGGAAGATGCGTGTAGAGGCCTAAGAATTATGGCATCGACCTCAAATCCAAATGCATGTTTTTCGTAAAAAATCAGCGCAGCATTTATTTCCCAAAACTGAATCAAAACACAAACACTTGACAGTTGTGCGAGCGAACGCGACACGAGGCAAATCAATGTTTTCAAAGCAGGTGTGGTACTGTAAAATATCAAATGACGCGAGGAATTTATTTCCTTAATATATTAAATGCGAAAATTAATCCATTAAGGCCAATGTCACGCCCCTCGAGTCCACCTCACTGTTGCTACACCTTGGTAGCAAAAACCAACAAACGTGACTCTAGCATTTCCTATCGCGCTATTCGGATCGTTGCAAAATAAACCAAGTTTAGTTAAGTTAATTCCGGTTGTTTTATTTGTCCGCCGTTCCGAGGTTCCCCACTCTGGTGACCTCCGTCGTGAATGTAACGGAAATCAATTTCTTTGTTGCGCAAAATACCGAAAAAATGCGTTTTTCTTCGTGGAAACTCTGCTGCCGTCCGCCCTCTTGGATGCAAAAATGATGCTTCCGGTTCGAACGTCTCGCTTCCAGCGCCTCCGACTTCTATCGCCTTGAAATTGCCGGAGTTTTGGAAGACGGACCCGCTAAGGTGGTTCGCCCAAGCGGAGGCTCAGTTCGCGCTCGCTTCCGACCAAACGATGTACTACCACATTATCTCCAAGGTGTACCAAACAGTTCTGCGACACATTTCCGACATCGTCGCGAACCCCCCAACAGAGAACAAACACCCGGCGGTCAAGGCCCGCCTGATCGCCCACTTCGAGTTGTTCGCCGAGGAAAAGTTCGAGAAGCTGCTCAATTCCTGCGATCTCGGAGACGCCCGTCCGTCTCATCTTCTTGCCAAAATGCAAGGTCTATCCACGAGCCTGAACGTGAGCGTTGGATTGATGCGGATGCTCTTCCTGCAGCGGATGCCAGTCAACATTCGAACGATCCTCGCGGTGTTCAACGCTAAACTCGACGAGCTCGCTGCCATGGCCGACAAGATGATCGACGTCGCCGGTCAGCAGGTGGCTGCGATACAACAAGCTGCTCTAACAAGCGTACAGGACCTGGAAGCTCAAATTGCCGCCCTAAGCAGCCAACTGCGACGATTGAAAGCAAGTCCTTGCAAGAGATTTGCTGGTACCATTGCAAGTTCCGAGACGCGGCCCAACAGTGCCGTTCCCTTTGCCAATACAGCTCAAAAAACTAGATTCCTTCTCACTCGAGACGGCGGAGATGGGAACGAAATCGAGTAGCAGCCGTCTTATCATCTTCGATCTTCCTGATCGATACCAGGTCGGACCAGTCTATTGTACCGGCCACAACCAAGGTAAAACAAGGCAGTTCAACCCAGTGGCAGTTGCACGCTGCTAACGGAACGGTCATTCGGACTTTTGGACAACGCTTCGTCACAACCGACTTGGGTCTGCGCTGTAGATTCAGTTGGAATTTTGTGATCGCTGATGTGAGTGCTCCCATAATCGGAGCTGACTTTCTGGCGCATTTTGGGATCGTCGTCGACCTAAAAAGGCGTCGACTAGTCGACTCGACCACCAAGCTTCACTCAATCGCTGGATTGGCAACGCCGACGGTGTACAACGTGACGACGGTGCTCGCTGATCATCCGTTCAAGGATCTGCTGGATGAATTCCGCGATGTGACACTTCAACATGATGTCACTTACCACATCCAGACTAAAGGTCCCCGCTGTCCTGCAAGAACCGTCGACTTCCTCCAATAAACTGCAGGCCGCCAAACAAGAATTCGAGACGATGCTTGAACTGGGAATATGCCGTCACTCGAGCAGCTCCTGGGCCAGCCCACTGCACTGCGTGTTGAAGAACCCGAGCATGCTCATTTGGTAATCGGGTAGCTAAAATGGTATCTGCACCTTACCTGTCATGAGTTCGATTCCAGTATTACGGTAAGTCCATATTCACCACCTTGGATTTGGAGCGAGCCTACCACCAAATTCCCGTAGAACCATGCGACATCCCGAAGACTGCGGTGATCACGCCCTTCGGGCTGTTCGAATTTGCAAGAATGCAGTTCGGATTATGTAACGCGTCGCAGACGTATTAACGCTTCATGCACAAGATTTTTGGGGATCTTGATTTTGTGACGATATTTGCATCCCCTCAGCCAACGAAGATCAACATCGCGATCACATTCGGTGCGTCCTGGAACGTCTGCACTAAAATGGTCTGGTAATCAACCCTGCTAAATGCCGGTTCGCGCAACGTGAAGTTGGGTTTCTCGTGAATAAGGATGGGCTGCGACCTCTACCCGAACGAGTTCAAGCGCTTCAAGACTACAAGCTGCCAGGTACCGCAAGGAACTCCGTCGGTTTCTCGCTCTGATCAACGGCTACAAACGGTTTTTTCCTCACGCCACAGATGAACAAGCTGCCCTGCGAAACCTCATACCTGGAAACCGCAAGAACGACACAAGAAAACTCGAGTGGTGAGACGAAGCACGGGCTGCCTTCGACAACTGCAAGCAGAGTATCGCCAGCGCAGCCCTCCTTCACTACCCGGACCCAACAAAACGGCTGAGTTTGATGGTCGATGCGTCGAACACGTCGACCGGCGCCGTGCTGCAGCAGTTTTGAATACGGCCGATGGGCTCCTCTTGGCTTCTTCTTGCAGAAGTTCTCTGAAGCGCAAACCAGATATTCAACCTTCGGAAGAGAACTAATCGTAATGAAGCTGGCTGTGCAGTACTTCAGGTACTTGGTCGAAGGGCGATCGTTCACCATATTCACCGATCATCGGCCGCTGACTGGCCTATGGAGGGCCTCGTGGCGCGGTGGTTAGCGGCTTCGGCTGCCGATCCCTAAGTTGCTATGGGGCGCCTTATCCTCCTGGCCTTCTATCGGATGGGGAAGTAAAACGTCGGTCTATTTGCGTAAAAGAGGTTTTGGGTGACTCACCACACATAACCTTCGGACGCCTATAGAAATGAGAAGAAACTTGCAACAGAGACCACAAAAGACCCGGGGGTCGTTTAAGTGGATTGCTTTGCTTTTTTTTGCGGCCTCTGACTCAAGCACTAGGATCTACAAGCAACAACCACCTACCACACGAGGAACGATACCTCCGGTACATTTCTCAGTTCACTTCGGATGTCCAGCTCGGCAGCGGTAGCAAGAACAAAGTCGCAGACGCCCTGTCTCGTGTGGCAACCATCGCGTTTCTCAGTTCGGCGGAACGCGTGCGGCGGGAGGCCGCGAATCAAAGGCGCGCGGTGGCCGGTTCTGGACCGGAGGCCGCGGCGCAGGTTTGCTGCTGAAGAACGTGCAGAACGAGCGGTAAAGTGTTGATTGTTGGTCGTGCCCAGGGGGAGGAAGAGAAGATTGAACTGCAAAAGAAGTGCCTTGTGGCCGAAAAAGAAGAAGAGGACGCTAAGTGTGAAGGTAGGCGAGGTTGGGGTCAATAAATGATTGTTAGTAGATAAAATGAAGTGTTTTCATGTAGAAAGAGTCTTTTTTGCAACATGGCGCCCAACGTTAATGACCCACTTCGAACAGTCAGAGGGAATTTTTGTATTCGTGGATTTTGTTAACTGTGCGATCTGCAGGTTTTAGACATGAAGCAACGTTAGTTCCAGATTTTTGTGAATGGCGTGAGCAGGAGGAGGGGCCGTGTCAAAACATTCTGTCATGATTCGATGACGTTCAAATCACCTTCTGGCAGGAGTGCTGCCGTGTAATTTTGCGTTTTGTGAAGAATACGTATGGTTTTGATCTGACGTGCATTGAAGGCTCGTGGTTCTTAGATTAGATTTTGGGCGTAGGCCCTTTTGATTTGTTCGATTCGACACGGTGGCCAGAGAAGTGTAGGTTGGAAGTTTTTTGCGAGCTCTCCTATCGGAGCACGCAAAAAACTTTTCTGTTAAAGGAGGATTGTGTAACGTTAGGAATATTTTGTGGTAATTTGAGCTTTTTTGAGTAAAATATTATTGTACGCACTTGAACATTATTAAAATAACGATAAATAACAAGCATATCCCATAAACGTGCATCTACTGCACGCCAACACGACCTCACCAATACCAGCAACCGACTTCCGGCAAGAACTTCGGCTGCAAATGAGCGGGAGAGCGAACAAGTTGGGGAGAGGAGAGCGTTTCTACGGATCGGAGGGATTCACATCTCTCAACGCTTCGGGGTTGCTCAGTTCCCGGCGGTCCAAGCAAGCGAACGGATCACATCTTTGCTGTTCTTCGAATTCTCGCGGCGTTCGAAGACCGAATTCTCGCGGCATTCGCGAACTCATCCGGATCTTACCGGTGGCCAACTACTGCCACGACTCTGGCCGGACATATCCCGGCGGACGACGGCAGACCGGAGCCGACCAATTCCAGCCAAAGCGGTACAGCGGAACGACTCTGGCCGGCGGAACACGTGCGGCGGGAGGCCACGTATCGAAGGCGCGCGGTAGCCGGTTCTGGACCGGAGGCCGCGGCGCAGGTTTGCTGCTGAAGAACGTGCAGAACGAGCGGTGAAGTGTTGATTGTTGGTCGTGCCCAGGAGGAGGTAGAGAAGATTGAACTGCTAAAGAAGTGCTTTGTGTAGGAGAAAAGAAGAAGAGGACGCTAAGTGCGAAGGTCAAGGCCATGTAGGCAAGGTTGGGGTGAATAAAAAATTGTTGATCGAGAAAGTTAAGTTGTTTTTATGTAGAAATAGTCTTTTTGCAACACATTCCGGAAACCATAACAACCGATCAAAGACGACAGTTCGAATCCGAACTGTTCCGGGAACTGAGCCAGCTCTTGGGAATTAAACGCATTCGGACAACAGCGTATCACCCTCAGGCGAACGGCATGGTCGAGCGCTTCCACAGGACGATGAAAGCTGTTATCATGTGTGTGGACTCGAAACACTGGAGCGACAAACTTCCGTTGATTCTCTTGGGGCTTCGATCGTCCTTCCGAGAGGACATGAAATGCAAAAGCAAAGTAATCCACTTTAACGACCCCCCGGGTCTTTTGTGGTCTCTGTTGCAAGTTTCTGCTCATTTCTAGGCGTCCGAAGGTTATGTGTGGTGAGTCACCCAAAACCTCTTTTACGCAAATGGACCGACGTTTTACTTCCCCATCCGATAGAAGACATGAAATGCACCTCTGCCGAAATGGTGTACGGTCAAACGCTGAAGCTGCCTGGTGAGTTTTTCAAAGCGCCGGTGCGAGGGGAAGTGGACCGCTCGGAGTTCGTCCGTTTGCTTAAGCGAACTCTCCAACAACTCGCACCTGTTGGCGGTAGCAACCACGCAAAGCCCAAAGTATTTTTGCCGAAGGACCTGACCACTTGTGACTTTGTGTTCGTTCGAGTTGACCACGTCAAGCGGCCGTTGCAGCAACCGTACGACGGACCTTACGAAGTTGTCAACCGAAGCAGCAAGTTCTTCGATGTCCGCATCGGTGGCAAGGAGAAGCGCATCGACAGGATCAAACCAGCATTCAACTCCAGACGAAGGCGCCAAAACTAAAGTTACACCTTCGGAATATCGTGTCCGATTCCTCGTGTAACTGGGGAGCCCTGTGGTAGTTCCCACGCGTCGTGTAGTGCCCACCTCATTGTTGCTACACCTTGGTAGCAAAAACCAACAAACGTCACTCTAGCATTTCCTGGCGCGCTATTCGGATCGTTGTAAAATAAACCAAGTTTAGTTAAGTTGATTCCGGTTGTTTTATTCGTCCGCCGTTCCGAGGTTCCCCACAGTACAATACCGCAAAAAGGGTTTTTTCGCCGTGCCGCCAAGAGCGCATCTTTTGGCAGCAATTTTTATTTCCGAACTTCACCGCATAGGTGGCGCTGAAATCTAACTTTTTACACACAGAAAAAAAGTGATGGTAATATCAGATCTGGAAAGGGGTACATCTTTTATGAAAAAATGGTAATTTTATCTCTCTGAAAATGTGTAATTTAACCACTATTCTGGTGTAATATCGCATTTTCAGTCTACACAGTTGGGCAGCGCCATCCGAGAGAATAAAGAACACGATCTGGTAGTATATAGGTACTGTGAACGCACACAGAGGGTAAATCCCGAGATTGACGAGAGCGTTTTTCTCATGGGTTCATTTTCAAAACAGTTCATCAACCAAAAAAGTTCCGGTATCGGGACTCGAACCCAGGACCTTTGACATATCGAACCGCGCCTTTGCCGTATAGGCCACCAAAGTTCAATGACTATGAGATGCTCATTTACCGATATAAGCCACTCAGAGGGAAGATCTGTTCCAATGAACAAATGAACACAATTTCGTGGGGGTTCACCCGCGAGAGGTTTATTCTTCCATTTCATTTTGGTAGAACTATTATCTCGGCTTTCTACTGTGCCCGAGCATGGGTAAATAACAAGGGAAATGCAAAATAATACCATTCAATGGTATCAATACCAAATATTGATTTTCGCAAGCCCTTGAAAAATGTCTAAAGTGTAAGTAAATACTAATCTGTGGTATTATACCAAATTTTGGTATTGTTTTGTTATTGGGCAAATTTTAAGAAAATGTCGAATTTTGACATACTGTTACTTACTTACATACTTAAAAACACAAATCTACTCCAAATTAAAGCCAACTACTTCATTTTGGTCTAAAAAAGTCATTTAATGATCTTTATAAATTAGGGAATACTATACATTGGTATTGTAAAGGTATTTTAAATAAAAATATTTTAAAATGAAGTTGATTCATAAAATAGTAGTTTATGCAACAAGTTGCAAAAAGAGGATTTTTTCAGCACGAGTCGTACATTTATCCAACGAGGTTCACCGAGTTGGATAAATACGACGAGTGCTGAAAAAATTAAGTTTTGCAACGAGTTCCATACAACATTTTTTGTAATTCCGAAAAACACCAATTTAGTGAAATTTCAAGTCAAATTTTCAAGTATTTTGTCGATAAATCATTTAAATCAAAAAAATGTTGAAAAGTGTTACTTTTCGAAACAAGTGCTGAAAAGTAGAACTTTTCAGCATTTATTTTGAAAAGTGTTGCTATTCGATTCTGTTGTTTTTGGTACAGAAAAGTAGGCTATTTCGTCGTTCAAAAATGACAGGAAAAGTAAGTTGTTTCGCGACGGAATTGCAAAAAAAACTATTTTAAATGATGTTTAACATTCTTAAAAGTATGCTGATACATTTGAAAATGATAAGACAAACATGTATATATTTAGACGATTAACTTTACGACAACAATAGGTTTTACGTGAAAAATTTAAGATTTCAGAATGGATTTTACTTAACATTGTGTGCCTTTTTCGTCATAACCGATAAACTCAAAAAAATAATGTCAATCTTTGATAATTTGATAAAATAACTCTTTCAATACCAAAATGTTGGTATGCATGTGGTATTCGAACTTCGTTCTAAAATCCTTTTAATATTGGATTTGTGTTGAATCCTATTCAGCTGGAATCATGCATCCTCGAAAATCCCACAAAAAATGCCACGCTGCCTTTCTCGTTCTGGTTTAGTTTGTATCTCTTTCTTTGAATTTCCTGATAGGGTATTTTAACCATTAGTGGACCCCCTAGTAGAGCCGAAGCACATTTTTCACAAATTTTCAATATTTTAAGCCCTTTTTTATAACCCTTTGTATAAAACAATGAAATCTGAAGTCTTTTGAACAATTTTGACTATTTGTTTCATCAGTTATTTGTTTTTGAGCAGCAAAATAGCCATTTGAAAAAAAAATTTTTTTGCCTTGTTATGGACCCCCTTTTCCTATAGTAGACCCGGGTCCATAATCCGATTGTGGACCCGGGTCCACTATAGGCAAACTGTTATTTTTATACCAAATTTAACCGATATTTCAGAGTTTTTTTGAAAAGGACCGATAAACTATTGTCTTTCATATGTTTATAGGACCTAATCAAAAAAAACTCGAGATTTGATGTTTTGATGCATGGTGTAGGTCTAATGATAGATATAATGAATAAAAGATGGATTTTGCTCACTTTTCATTATAAACAAATATGTTTTGTTAACAAATTTGGCTTTAAACAACAAAACACCTAACAGACATTTAAACACATTTATTTCCGTAAAAGATCAGAGAAAACGTTTCAAAACCACTATAAACATAAAAATAACTAAAAAAAATCTTGATGCAAATTTTTCCATATTAATTACATAAATGGTTGACCGAAACTATATAATAGATTTGTTTACAGTTGCTGATAAAACCACGCATATTTATTTAAAAAAATGTTTTGTTATTGATTTATTATTATAAAATATTATTTCAAACTGCAATTATGATGCTTCAGTTAAGTACAATTAACTATAGTTTTGATTAGTTATATTTTTTTACGGCTTCAGCATTTTTGGTACTTTTAACATGAAAACAGCTCTATTTATACTCATAATTGAAAAAATATGCGTTTAGGTTGATAACAACAAGCATTTATTGTATGTTTTAGAGAAACTTTTGCTTGAATACACAGTTTTCTTCATTTTTGAAGGTTAAATTAACAGGGTCCACTTTTGGAAAAGTTTGGATTTCGTTGTCCTATATTGGACCCCTAATTTTTGTTCGAAAATGGCAGTTCTTCGCTTTATTTTAGTAAAAATCCTTAAACTTACATTATTTCGACTTGCTGAAGTTAAATAATCAGTCAAAAATGATTGGATGGTTAATTCAATCATAAAATATAAATGCAGTTTTGTTGTGAAAATGCTAGTGGCCATGGCTGATTTCAGATGTCGAACTCAAAACACTTTTTTTGGCTGAAAGGACACGTCAATAACAGCCAACATTGTTTTAAATGATGCTGAACATGCCAAATAAATTATTTCTAGACAACAACACGCTTGAAATTGTGATTTTTATTGAATTTTTCATCAAAAACCCTCCAGAGGGTCCACTATAGGAAAGGGGTCCACTAATGGATAACGTACCCTATTTTTGCCTGCAGCTAAAACATATTGATGCAGCAGCAGCCCGTTTTCAATAAGCGTTGATAGCTCAGTTGGTAATCGGGTAGCTAAAATGGTGTCTGCACCTTACCTGTCATGAGTTCGATTCCAGTATTCCTCTAGCTTTCTTTACCTGATATTTTTTGGCTCTCCAAGCAAGATTTCGATTTCCTGCCTGTTCGAAGGATTTAAATATAGCATCAAAATTCTGCCCATTTCTCATGCAATCCTATTAGCCGAATTGAATTCCCGTTGTAATCCTATAGAAAATTCTCACTGTCCAATGAGATTTTTATTTACCCGGAAAGTTGTTATTGTCTGGTATTCATTTGCCCTTGGAATGGCACGTTTTGGTATTGCTTTGGTCTTCCCCATACAGTTTTTGGTATGATTTCATGGTATTATACCATCTATTACTGGGCAACCAAGGGCACATTTTGGTATTTGTTATTATGCCAAGTAATACCAAAATATGGTATTCCCGCGTTATTTACCCCTGCTCGGGTGGGTGTAAATTGAGGTAAAATTACATCATAAAAGAGGTAATTATAGGTCTCTTGCACAAAGTTGTGTAATTTATCATTCTGAACAACTTTGTAGAACATTGAAAAATTGTCAAATAACTATTTTCTACCTGACCCTGAATTCTGCATTGTTATAATAAATTTCTAAAACTTTGCTGAAGGCATCCAATCTAATTGAAAATTCCTTCTCAAGATTTTTGATTTTAAAATTTTTACATAAAATTCAGGACAATGCCCAAAATTGCATGCAAGTAGGGGCAATCCAAAGATGCAAAAAAACAACTTTGGTCTTAGTGTATAGGCTCCCAAACATGTTTACCTAAATATATTTCATTTCGCGCCAACTGGCACACCACTCGAAATGCACAATGTGGTAGGCAAATTATGCATCTGCAATCTAAAAAAATCGTTATCTTCAGAGATTTCGATTTGCCCAATATTCCAAAAAAATATTCTTATATAAAATCGCCTGGGGAACACGATGGTGAAGTTTAATTCGAAATTTAAGCGCATGTAGAGCATTTGTCCCTATTTTGGGCCTACTAATTTTTTGGAAAACAAACACAAATGGTTTTTATGTGTTGTTTTTTCTGGGCTTAGGTGATTTTTACAATATCTCAGAATTATTATAATAAAAATCGTTTTGTCTTTGAACAATTGGGTCCTAAAATGAAGCTTAGATTGCTGATATTATTGTTTAAAGCGATAAAGCTTATTTTTCTGAGTACAATGACCCTTTGTACGACCACAAAGAGTTTAAAATGGATTTTTAAATCAATTTTGAAAAATTAACCTCGCGGTCCTTCTTGACAGAAAAGCTCCTACTTGACAGCTCGTTCCAAGGGGACCATAGTTGATCCATCGAAAAAAATGTTGTCTTGTCAAATATTTTTTTGCATTAAAATGAAAAAAAGTGATCAGAAATGGTTTTTAATCGTGTTTTTTAGCGTTGTACATAAAAATTGACATAGGGCTTTAGTACCTAATTATTACAAAGACAAACGGGATGGACAAGCGTAATGTTTGGAGTAGAGGTGGGCAAAATCGCTCTTTTTTAGGAGCCGCTCATTTTCGTTCGCTCATTAAAAAGAGCCGCTCTTTTGAACGGCTCTTTCGCTCTTTTTCAAAATTTGGATGAAAAGGTTTTTTTTAAGAGTCGTGTGATTTTATAAGTTATTTCACATTGGACTTTTATAAATTATTTGGGGAGTGGCCGTGGCTGACTGGTTACGGTGTTCGCTTTGTAAGCGAATGGTTCTGGGTTCGATTCCCATCTGCTCCCAACGAGAAAGTTAAGAACACATATATTTGAAATGATGAATATGAACGAAAAATCAAAGTCGCTCCAGGCGGGGTTCGATCCTCCGTCCTTTGGATTGGTAAGCAAAAATGCTAACCACTAGGCCATGACGACTTGGTGAGCGTGGACTGGAATTAGGAATACTGTTACAGAGAGCGAGTTGTGGCGCTATAACCACGGCAAATAGTGTCCAGGGCATTCGTGGAAATACAATGTCCCATCCCCGAGGGTCCCGGAGTACCAAACCTTCTTAGCATGGTGCTCCCAACGAATACAACCAAATCTCGAAGCGTATGGTGGTGTGTCCCCACGCTTCTTCCTCCCTGTCGATTCAGAATTGTGTTGTTGTTCGAACACTCAGTGCTCAAACTCAACCCAATTACGAGTCATCTCTGATATACGGCTTTACGCAGTAGGCCTGGCCGCTTTAACGCTTGTGATGTTTCAATGCATTCTAATGCAATGGCGCACTACAAATGTTAATAAATGACAAGAAGAGTGCTAGGCGTCATCTAACCTAAGGCACTCTCCAGGATCCCTTCGAAAGATTGGCTGCGCTAGGGTCTGATTAGATTAGATTAGATTAGATTGGACTTTTATAAATTATTTGATAAAAAAAATTAAACCGAAAACGAGAAGATGCCCTTGAAAACCATAGGTCTTGGTGGTCTTCATGTCAAGATTTCTACTCGAACCTAAACATTCGAGTAATAGAATGGCATCCAAACTTAAATCTAGCATGCCGGAAAAATTGCTTGTAATTTCAAAATTGTATTAATTTCTACATGAATTGAAATAATGCTAATATTTTATTTGGAGAAAATATTCTGTGAACTATTTCTACATTCTGATTGAATCGATAAAATATCCAGTATTCAGTACATTTTTGGTGAGATTTTAACAAATCATTTATTTTTGGGATTAATTTTTATAAGCATTGACATTTTTGAAATTGCATTTCCAATTCTCAAAAACAAATTTAAAACTAATTTTTTTTTGAAAATTCAATAAATTATATTTATATCAAAAATCATGCCATCTTGAAACGGTTCTTTTAAAAGACCGGAGATTAAAAAAGAACCGTGGTTCTTTTTTTGTGAGCCACGGATCGTTCGCTCTTTTCAGTTAACCGGCTCTTTGAGCGGCTCGCTCTTTTTTTGCCCACCTCTAGTTTGGAGTGATATTCATTGTTAGGTACTCAAATTTCATTGGGTACTACTTTTATGAGCTTTTTAACTATTTGTAAGATTTGTAACAAATTATGACATTTTTTTTTTATTTGTTTTTGATTTGCAAAATTTTCAGAAAAATCCTTAAAAGGAAAATATTATCCGATTTGTACAAAAACACATCGACACTAAGGACATAGTTGATTTTATCTCCGCTTATCAAAACTCTTTGGACTCGCTTTATACGGTTTGTATTGGTTTGACAGTTCGTAGAAGCCCCCTGGTTTGCACCCCGTGTTTACACCGCGTGTAAACTTTGAGTGCGCCGTTCGGGTAGAACTCGAAATTTGGTAGCCTGGTGTGTCTTCACTGAAAACTTGTAATGCGTGTAAACGTACAGTGCGTTTCGGGAAGACTGGCAAAAAGAAATAGGGATTTTGAAAATATTCATTTCCAACAGTTATTTTCAAAGCTATGAGAAAAAGTCAAACCAAACTAGGATCTGTATAAAATATTTTGGAGAGCTTCACCTTTTCAACACCTTTTCAAATGCAATCAAGAAAATTAAATTCCATCAAGTTTTACGAGAATGCGAGCAATTTAAAGATTTTTTATTGTTTTTTGGAAGGGGGGGGGGGCATGGAATGGAAAACGTGTTTTAAAATGCATTTTACACTAGTTCAGTTGTTTTGCAATCATTAGTTTTCAAAAAATGTAAGATTTGAAATGTAAGAATCTCTGCGATTTTTTTGCGATAATAAACATCAAAAAGTTTCAAATATTCAAAAGATTTTTAAATCAACCCAAACATGCTGAAAATGATTCTAAACGCAGGGGAATGCATTTTAAATTGATTTCAGCTGATTGCAGTTCAATTTCTATGGAAATTTTGAAGTTTTTTAAAACATATTTTTTTGCCCTCTGATTTTTCGGGGCAACTTTGAAGGGGGGAGGGAGACAAAAACTTTAAATAAAATTTGTACGAGCCTAATCGAAAATTCAACAAAATTCAAATTATTGTTTAATAAATTCAAACAAGCTCAAAATGATTCTAAATAAAACGCAGAGGAATGCATTTTAAATTTCACTTAAATTCTCATTAGAATTTTAAAGCATTTTTTTTAAATTGCCTTTGATTTTTCGAGCCACTTTGTAGGGTGGGGAGGGTTGTATTAACAAAAGCTTTGATAAAAATATTTTATTCTTTATAGCTTTATTACTCTAATTTCAACATTTTGTCTGCCTGAATCAGATGGTTGTTAATCAGATTCGTTATCAAATTGTCATGAATTGAATCCCGAGGTGAAAGGTTTCAAAGTGCAATAAGGTTTGAGAGTCATTTTGAGTTTTAAATTAATATGAAATACTTATATTGTTTGCAGTTTTCTATCTAAGTCAAGTCAAAAATGATGATGAAAATGTTGGCGATATTTACTTGTTTCACTCACATTAATTTGAAAGATTTTTGAACAAAATATTTGTGACAAAAAATCACCTCGCGGGCCGCGTTTGGCCCGCGGGCCATACTTTGGTCACCCCTACGTTTATACGCTCTTCACTCGCACGGTGTTGTACCAGAGGTTTGCACCGTGTTTACACTGCGTGTGAACCTTGAGTGCGCCGTTCGGGTAGAACTCGAACATGGCAGCCTGGTGTGTCTTCAATGAAAACTTGAAATGCGTGTGAACGTACAGTGCGTTTCGGGAAGACTGGCAAAAAGATAAATTTTGAAAATATTTATTTCCAACAGTTATTTACAAAGCTATGAGAAAAAGTCAAACCAAACTAGGATCTGTATAAAATATTTTGGAGAGCTTCAAAACACCATTTCAAATGCAACCAAGAAAATTGGATTCCATCAAGTTTTACGAGAATGCGAGCAATTTAAAGAACTTACCCGTTTTACTCCACTTCCCTTTGTCGTAAAGGGCTCATATTTGGTATGAGTACATCTCCCAAACGCTGAAAGTTTCATACAGAGCTTCATTGGAGCCCCTCGATACGATTGGTGAAAAACTCGCTCTTTACTATTTTTTTACATGTTCTTATTTACTTAATATCATTTCTTTTACAGGTGTGGTTTCAAAATCGACGAGCTAAGTGGAGGAAAAAAGAACACACAAAAAAAGGCCCAGGAAGACCCGCTCACAATGCTCATCCTCAATCCTGCTCAGGGGAACCTATCCCACCAAACGAACTGAGGGCAAGAGAGAAGTAAGATAGTGTATTTTTTATATTAATGTTTTCAAATGTCATTTAGACCGTTGCAAATGTTTTTTGAAGTTTATGTCCCTCGGCTCTGACCAAAGTCGAGGATGGGGCAAAAAAAAAATAAAAATTGAAATTACAAACAAAGATTTCAACATTTGGATGTAAAAAGTAAAAGGGGGGCACGCGTACCTGGTGCGCTATGCTGATTGGTATGTATGTGAGGGGAAGGGCGACATAAACTTTGAAAATATCTGCAACGGCCTTAAATCATTGAGGCCGTTGCAAATATTTTTCAAAGTTTATGTCTCCCATAAACCCCTCCAACTTTTTCACAGGTTCTTAAATAAGCTTTCTGGAAAGTTAAGGAAAGTTAGATAGTTTGAAGGTAGCATAGGCCACTCTTTTACTGCCTTATAAAAACAATCAAAATTCATTAAATTTGAAATAAATGGATGATTTCACCCCTGATAGCTTCAAAAATAACGTTTAATGCGTTTGATGCTTATTTGTAAAAATAGTGTCTTATTTCAACATATTTACACTATTTTAAAAATCAACTTAATCCACCTATGTGGTTGGTGCCTTCCTCACTTTACAAACAGTGGGTGACATGATGGACACACACATTTGGACACAAATTTCATTTTTTTAATCCGGAATAAAAAAGTACACAAATTTCACTCGAGAACGGGTTGCCACTTTGCCACATTTTCTATGTTTTGGACTTTTTGGAAAGGTATTTCGATTACCTTACCAACGATGGGTCGGATAATGGATCCGGACATCGTTTATATACAGTTAAGTGAGATCCGGCTGCAGAAAGGTACATACATATCACTTTAGTTAAGAGAAGAGAAAGAGATGCCAATGTTTTGAACTCGTTGGAAAGGTCTTTCTATTACCTAACCATCCGGATCCGGACATAGTTTACATAAATTTAAGTGAGATCCGGATATTTGTGAAAACACATTTTTAAACATAACTTTTGAAGTGTTTATCAAAATTTTAAATAATTCAATGGCGACGTATGGGACCCTAAACCGAGTCGAATGCGACCAGTTTGAACAAAATCGGTTTAGCCACTGCTAAGTGAACTGAGTTACAATTTTGGTCACACACATACACACAGACATTTGTTCAGTTTTCGATTCTGAGTCGATAGGTATACAAGGTATACAAAAAAGTTCATTTTCCGAGCAGGTGAGGAAGGCAAAAATGTTTGTTTTTTTTTATATAAAAGTGTTCAAACTACATGAAAACTATGTTGGATAGGGCCCTTAAGTCATTTCTTATCACCTTTCAACGTTGTATTAGACGAAATGGGTTGTTTTCTAAGGTGGCACATTCTTCCCCGCAGGGTGGTCCATTCTGCTCCGCATCCTGGAAAAGTTCTCGAAAAATACATCTTGTAAAGTGCATTAAAAATAGTATAAGTTTTCATCAACCAAGCATACACCATTGAAGGAAAATCCCAAAGCATATAATATGTCTACTACACTGAATTCATAAATTTGTATGTTTTCTGTGGTTGTTGGTGAGTTTTACTTGGGCGGTTCATTCTGACACCCCCCCCCCTGCCCCTAATCGTTTCTTTCTGGTTTTTTATTGCTGACGAAGGCCGATCGGGGCGTTGAATTTCTCAGCGGGAAGGGACATCAATTTTCAAAAATGTTTGCATCGTGTTTAAGTTAAACAAAAATTTACCTAATATTTTACTCATTTAACAGAGCTCGTCGAAGAAAAAAGCTGACAAAGGCTCTCGAACGACAAGCAAGAAAGCTACGGGCAAAAGGAATAGCAGTTGATCTCGAAGTTCTCAAGGCAGAGTACCTATCACAGCATCACAACAATTCCAGTTCAGAAAGTGATGTAGAAGGAGGTGATGACGATGATGACGAGGATCCAATTGATGTTGTTGGAGGAGCTGAATCTAATGAAATATCAGAAGACTGTTTAATGGAAAGGCGTGTCAGTATCGACGATACCATGGAAGAAAGTACTGATGCACATAAGAATAGTATGAGGCCAAACCCGTTTAGCATAGAATCATTACTTTACAACAATACGTGAAATACACTATCCATGGAGAACAGTTTCTTATAAACACGTTAGTTCAGACGCTACCATTATGTACAATAACACATTATAAGTTAAATATTTTAGTTTATTTTCGTTTCATGCCGTATTGAATAATTAATCTCTGAAATGATATCACTTCTTTATATTTGAGTTGAGAATTCCATTTTCCGTACCTGAACTTGTCTCACAAAAAATTGAAGTTATGGAAAATATTTAGCGTGAGTCATTGGTGATACTATTCCGATCATTCCGAACATTCCATGTCAACTGATAGCGTTGGCGGTCGGACTCAGACTAAATAATGCACGCGTTTATTTAACCAAACTTTTTTAAAAACCGGGGTGATTTTGATAGTGATTACGTCAAATTCACTTTTGGTACGGTTACATCGAATGTCTAATTTGAAAAATTCGTAATATAGAAAAGAATAAATTAAAATACAAATTTAATCTTGAACTTGAGAATTTTAATAAATTTGAAGATATTTTTGAATTCTGTTTCAATAACAATTTGAACTATTTTAAGAGTAAAATTGTTCAAAAAATCTGATGCAGTCTGTTTTCCAATTCGAACTCATTTTAAAAATTATAAAATAATGCTATTTATTTAATTATAGTTTACTAACTTTTTAAACTATTCAAAATTTGTCGAAAACTGCAGCATGCTCCATAAGGTACTTTGAACACTTATCTACCAAGGTCAACATGGTTTCATATAGTTGCAAAAAGGCGCATTTGAACAAGAAAATCCAAAAGCAATAAAATTTGAGTTTCAGTAAATAAATGAAGATGCTAGTGAAGATGCATTCAATTTGAATATCAAATTGAGTGAATATTAAAGAAATCAGGAATTTTGTTCTAAACGACTTAACGGTGCACATCAACCAGAGGTTTGCACCCAGATTTTGTTACAGACATTTTAGTATCTTCGAAACTACGGGCACTATCGAAATATTTTTTTATTCATCCCCTAAAGTACTGTCTACAAAGTCATTTACAACAAAGTTTGATTAATTGTACAATCCAGTTATTGCAGGATTGGGTCCGTAAGTTTGACAATTTTTGAATAAGAAGACAACAACTTCCTTCGTTGCTGTGCACCCTTAAAAGGGTGCACAGCAACGAAGGAAGTTGTTGTCTTCTTGTTCCAAAATTGCCAAACTTACGAACCCAATCCTTCAACACCGGGATTGTAAAATTAGTCAAACTTTTTTGTAAATTACTTTAAGGACAGTAACTTAGGGGATGAATAAAAAAATATGTCGATAGTACCCGTAGTTTTGAAGATACTAGAATGTCTGTAACAAAAATCTGGGTGCAAAAGGTCTGGTTGATGTGCACCGTTAAATTTAAAATTGTGGGAAATATTTCTTTGCATTATTTTTTCAATAAAAACTTTTAAACTACCTACATTTAATATAAGTTAACATTTTTGAAATAATGTTTTAAAATTCAAATAAATACCAAGCGAAACCATATTATTGGGCCAAAGTAAAATTGTAAACAAAGAGAAAACTAGTATCTTGCTAACGTCAGTGGAGGAGTGAGGAAATTTTTTTTATTTGTTTTCATTTCATTTAAAAATATTCTGAATAGTTGTACATACTATAAAACTGGATGACATTAATAGCCGGGGTGACTATGAAATGTTTTTGATTTTATTGTTAAATAAAAAAAAGAATTAACTACAAACGGAATGGTACACGGAAAGAAGGTTTATCGTGAATCTTACTAAAATTTGGTTAAAAATCCTAAAAAAATTGGTTGTTTTTTCAACCACCATTTTTTTTAGTTAGAAATCCTAAAAAAAATCCTGGATCTGCAGCTGGAACCAGGTCTAAAAAATAGTAAATCTAGCTAAAATATTAGCAAATTTTACTAATTTGTAAGCTGGAAAAATGCTGTCAGTCTCAAAAGCTGTATGTTTTCAGAAAGTCTGTTAGCTATTTTAGCTGGATTTTTAGGTATTCTAGTAAGCTTTATGGTTAGCCCAGCGGGTTTTTAGGCTATTTCAACTAGTTTTTTTAAGGAATAATTTTCAAAATTTTCCATTGATGGCAGTAAATCCAGATATTTTAACAAATCCTTTTAGCTAGTTTAGCTAACTTTGCCACTATTCTGGTAGGTGTTTTGGTTAGCATAGCTACTTTTCTGCTATTTCTAAGTTTTTTTTTCAAAAGCCTCCGTTGCTGCCTGTAAAGTTCGCATTATTCACCCAGTCTTTTGGCTGATTTAGCTCGTTTCTTTTTGATCTTGCCACGTTTTCGGTACATCCAGCTAATTTTTCGATTGTTTTAACTAGTAATTTTGAAATCTATTTAAAAAAACCGTTGCTGCCTTTGTTATAATTGACCATCCTTATAATCTATTGAGTTATATTGAGTATATATTCTATGGACAAATTTAATAAAAAAAAAAACAAAAATACAAAAATACAAAAATACTTTAAATACTTTAAATACTTTAAATACTTTAAATACTTTAAATACTTTAAATACTTTAAATACTTTAAATACTTTAAATACTTTAAATACTTTAAATACTTTAAATACTTTAAATACTTTAAATACTTTAAATACTTTAAATACTTTAAATACTTTAAATACTTTAAATACTTTAAATACTTTAAATACTTTAAATACTTTAAATACTTTAAATACTTTAAATACTTTAAATACTTTAAATACTTTAAATACTTTAAATACTTTAAATACTTTAAATACTTTAAATACTTTAAATACTTTAAATACTTTAAATACTTTAAATACTTTAAATACTTTAAATACTTTAAATACTTTAAATACTTTAAATACTTTAAATACTTTAAATACTTTAAATACTTTAAATACTTTAAATACTTTAAATACTTTAAATACTTTAAATACTTTAAATACTTTAAATACTTTAAATACTTTAAATACTTTAAATACTTTAAATACTTTAAATACTTTAAATACTTTAAATACTTTAAATACTTTAAATACTTTAAATACTTTAAATACTTTAAATACTTTAAATACTTTAAATACTTTAAATACTTTAAATACTTTAAATACTTTAAATACTTTAAATACTTTAAATACTTTAAATACTTTAAATACTTTAAATACTTTAAATACTTTAAATACTTTAAATACTTTAAATACTTTAAATACTTTAAATACTTTAAATACTTTAAATACTTTAAATACTTTAAATACTTTAAATACTTTAAATACTTTAAATACTTTAAATACTTTAAATACTTTAAATACTTTAAATACTTTAAATACTTTAAATACTTTAAATACTTTAAATACTTTAAATACTTTAAATACTTTAAATACTTTAAATACTTTAAATACTTTAAATACTTTAAATACTTTAAATACTTTAAATACTTTAAATACTTTAAATACTTTAAATACTTTAAATACTTTAAATACTTTAAATACTTTAAATACTTTAAATACTTTAAATACTTTAAATACTTTAAATACTTTAAATACTTTAAATACTTTAAATACTTTAAATACTTTAAATACTTTAAATACTTTAAATACTTTAAATACTTTAAATACTTTAAATACTTTAAATACTTTAAATACTTTAAATACTTTAAATACTTTAAATACTTTAAATACTTTAAATACTTTAAATACTTTAAATACTTTAAATACTTTAAATACTTTAAATACTTTAAATACTTTAAATACTTTAAATACTTTAAATACTTTAAATACTTTAAATACTTTAAATACTTTAAATACTTTAAATACTTTAAATACTTTAAATACTTTAAATACTTTAAATACTTTAAATACTTTAAATACTTTAAATACTTTAAATACTTTAAATACTTTAAATACTTTAAATACTTTAAATACTTTAAATACTTTAAATACTTTAGATACTTTAAGGGTGCACAGCAACGATGGAAGTTGTTGTCTTCTTATTCCAAAATGTTCAAACTTACGGACCCAATCCTGCAATAACGAGAATGTATAATAAATCAAACTTTGTTGTAAATTACTTTGTGGACAGTACTTTAGGGATGAATAAAAAATATTTCGATAGTACCCGTAGTTTCGAAGATACTAAAATGTCTGTAACAAAAATCTGAGTGCAAAAGCTCTGGTTGATGTGCACCGTTAAATACTTTAAATACTTTAAATACTTCAAATATTTTAAATACTTTAAATACTTTAAATACTTTAAATACTTTAAATACTTTAAATACTTTAAATACTTTAAATACTTTAAATACATTAAATACTTTAAATACTTTAAATACTTTAAATACTTTAAATACTTTAAATACTTTAAATACTTTAAATACTTTAAATACTTTAAATACTTTAAATACTTTAAATACTTTAAATACTTTAAATACTTTAAATAATTTAAATACTTTAAATACTTTAAATACTTTAAATACTTTAAGAGCGAGTCCACGAGCAAAGCATACCCATCTCGCATCGACCTCACCAATCTGCCTGAAATTTTCAGGGTTGTTTGTACATATAAAACTAGCATCTGGCCAAAATATGTGCACTCTAGGTCAACGGGAAGTGGGGCAAATCGGGACACAAAGTTTGAAGGTTCAAAAACGTCAAAAATCTTAAAAGGCTATAACTTAGGCAAAATTCAATTTATTTTCAAAATTCAAAATGCATCTGAAAGGGCTTAAAAAATGCCACAAAATGCAGGATAGAGCATCCCAATTGGTTAAATCTAAAGGGAGTTATTGGCATTTTAGTGAAAAAAATGCATAATTTTCAAACTCAAATAAAAAAGTGTTCCATCCAGATATCAACTCGGTTCGACCTGCAGCTTGTAGGGGACATCTGGGGCTACCATCTGAGACATAGAACGCTTTGGGTAAGGCAGTTTAACATATTAAATTGACACTTTTACTTTTAGTGAATTTTTGGTTGTAAATTTTGCTCGGGGACCCTTAGATCCCATTTTCTGGTAATAATTTTATGATATTCGTGTTTCTGAGACAATTTCACAATAGAAACATGCATAAAAATGTTTATTTTGATCCATTTTAACCCATTAAAAAATAAAAGTTCAAAAAAAAAACTTCGATTCACATTTATTGAAAATCAAGCTCGTTTCCAAGGATGACACCAGAAAAAAGCAGCTTTTTATTTTTTTTTAAACTTTTATTTTTTAAAGGGTTTAAATGGATCATAATAAACATTTTTATGCATGTTTTTATTGTGAAATTGT
The DNA here is from genome assembly GCF_015732765.1 of Culex quinquefasciatus. NCBI lineage: Eukaryota > Metazoa > Arthropoda > Insecta > Diptera > Culicidae > Culex > Culex quinquefasciatus. Next base: position 88,142,194 of record NC_051863.1, on the reverse strand, counting down.
CTCAGGAACACGAATATCATAAAATTATAGCATAGCATAGCATAGCATAGCATAGCATAGCATAGCATAGCATAGCATAGCATAGCATAGCATAGCATAGCATAACGGGTCTGCACCACGCTGTAGGGGGTGCCACAATGGTCAATTCAATATTCTTAGACAATTTGATTGCTGCCCGGTACAACCAAGAATATCTAAGAACGTAAATTTCCACACTGTGCTCCAAGGCTACGCTCATACAGTCCCGTGGGGATTTGGGATGGGATGTTTTTGTTGTTCACTAGTGGCAAAAGTGCAGGAACCCATGCGACTTTTAAAAGTGAACGGAATATTTTTGGGAGGTTTGGAATGGGGTTGGGGGCATTTCATCGGGTGTATGAAAATGGTTGAGTGCGTAATGTATTTAATGATTTGAATGTTTGTAGTAAATAAAATAAATATAATATATATAATAAATACAATCAAGATGATTCCAGGAAGCTGTAACATAAAACAGTTATTTAAAATATAAATGCTCCAGATGGTTCCCATGCTGTTTTAGAAAGTTTGAACACGAATATCATAAAATTATCACCAGGAAATGGGATCTAAGGGGTCCCCCGAGCAAAAATTTACAACCAAAAAATTCACTAAAAGTAAAAGTGTCAATTTAATATGTTAAACTGCCTTACCCAAAGCGTTCTATGTCTCAGATGGTAGCCCCAGATGTCCCCTACAAGCTGCAGGTCGAACCGAGTTGATATCTGGATGGAACACTTTTTTATTTGAGTTTGAAAATTATGCAATTTTTTCACTAAAATGCCAATAACTTCCTTTAGATAAGTGCAGTGCTACTGGGGACGCGCAGTCCTGTTTTTTCGCGATAATTTTCGTCTCTTTTGTGTCATTATTTGTGTGCATGGGGTGATTGGTCATAATAATTGAATAATGCCTTCATAATTGCAGTGCTTCTGGGGACGCGCAGTCCGGTTTTTTCGCGATAATTTTCGTCGTAAATGATCGTAAAAATTTATTCCAACTTTCAGTTTTAGTATTAACTCATCAAACTATCGATTTTATGAAGAGTAAAGCGTCATTTATTTACTATTTTTGAAATTTGCTCGCGTTATCTAAATTGTAAAAACAGTAAAATTATACTGATAAGTCCAGCCCATAGCACTAATGCTCGGCTGGCACGCGTTCGATAAAAATAAACCATTTAAAATAATCAATTATCTATCTTTCCGCAGCCGGCTGCCTAAGATTTAAATTTTTCAACCGATAAACAAAATGCTCATGGTCACATCACTGCCACTCGTGAATCCTGACCTCATACCCATCTACTAACCCTCAAAACTCATGTGATACTTTGTCGGAGAAGCAGTCGATTGGGCGGTCTCTATCACTCAAGTATCGGACTAACATTCCCATCCACTTCCCCGTGACCCTACCATTGGTCGTGGCCGGCGCCGGTATTGATCAGCATGATAGGGGCCTTTGAGAAGTTGCGAAGCGAGGAAAGATAGCACCCACTCATCTTCCACGGCTCGTGGATGTAACTTCTGGAGGTCCTGGTCAATAACGGAGTAGCAACTGCGGGTGGGCACCTATGCTTATGCTTATGCTTAAAATGCCAATAACTTCCTTTAGATTTAACCAATTGGGATGCTCTATCCTGCATTTGTGGCATTTTTTAAGCCCTTTCAGATGCATTTTGAATTTTGAAAATAAATTGAATTTTGCCTAAGTTATAGCCTTTTAAGATTTTTGACGTTTTTGAACCTTCAAACTTTGTGTCCCGATTTGCCCCACTTCCCGTTGACCTAGAGTGCTCATATTTTGGCCAGATGCTAGTTTTATATGTACAAACAACCCATGAAAATTTCAGGCAAATTGGTGAGGTCCAAACGACGTCCCATACAAAGGGGTATGCAATGTTCGTGGACTCGCTCTTAAATACTTTAAATACTTTAAATACTTTAAATACATTAAATACTTTAAATACTTTAAATACTTTAAATACTTTAAATACTTTAAATACTTTAAATACTTTAAATACTTTAAATACTTTAAATACTTTAAATACTTTAAATACTAAAAATACTTTAAATACTTTAAATACTTTAAATACTTTAAATACTTTAAATACTTTAAAAACTTTAAATACTTTAAATACTTTAAATACTTTAAATACTTCAAATACTTTAAATACTTTAAATACTTTTAATACTTTAAATACTTTTAATACTTTTAATACTTTTAATACTTTTAATACTTTTAATACTTTTAACACTTTTAATACTTTTAATACTTTTAATACTTTAAATACTTTAAATACTTTAAATACTTTTAATACTTTAAATACTTTTACTTTTAATACTTTTAATACTTTTAATACTTTTAATACTTTTAATACTTTTAATACTTTTAATACTTTTAATACTTTAAATACTTTAAATACTTTAAATACTTTAAATACTTTAAATACTTTTAATACTTTTAATACTTTTAATACTTTTAATACTTTTAATACTTTTAATACTTTTAATACTTTTAATACTTTTAATACTTATAATACTTTAAATACTTTTAATACTTTAAATTCTTTTAATACATTTAATACATTAAATACTTTAAATACGGGTCATTCCATCTAAAGCGGAACAGCATTTGAAAATTACCCTCTCCGATCCTGCTCAAATTTGGCAGAGCTGTTGAGACTATCAAAACATGCAAAAATCCTGAATTTCATCCAAATCGGACCACCCCTTCCATTTTTGTACCCTCCTAAAAAATCGACTTTTTGGCGATTTTTGAGCAAAACCCCTATCTTCAAATGACGATAAATCAGGAACCACAAATCTTAGAGGGTCGGTCTTAGACTCAATTTTGAAGGAAATTGGACGTAGAATCCATTTCCGTGATCAAAATTTAGATTGAATATTTTTTACCTGTATTGCGCAATTGAAAACTTTAAATGGCCGTATCTCAAAACAGCCCTATTTTTTTTTTTAATTTGACCTCACCATCATATTCTCCGGCCAATTTTACATAAGAATCACTTATCGACAGAAAGAAATATGTTTCGTTCTAGAGATATCGAATTTTAAAGTTGAGATTACCTAAATTAGCTCTATTTGCTGCATCTGCTAGAAGCACTCGGGCGCGCTGATCAATAACTGCTGAGCAATTCTCTACGAAATCGGTCTTTTTTCTTCAATTTTAATTTTTGTATTTTTTAATCCGGCTGAAACTTTTTTGGTGCCTTCGGTATGCCCAAAGAAGCCATTTTGCATCATTAGTTTGTCCATATAATTTTCCATACAAATTCGGCAGCTGTCCATACAAAAATGATGTATGAAAATTCAAAAATCTGTATCTTTTGAAGGAATTTTTGATCGATTTGGTGTTTCGGCAAAGTTGTAGGTATGGATACGGACTACACTGGAAAAAATAATACATTAAAAATTTTGGTGATTTTTTATTTAACTTTTCACTAAAACTTGATTTCAAAAAACACTATTTTTAATTTTTTTATTTTTGATATGTTTTAGAACATAAAATGCCAACTTTTCAGAAATTTCAGGTTGTGCAAAAATCACTGACCGAGTTATGAATTTTTTAATCAATACTGATTTTTTCAAAAATCGAAATTTTGGTCGTAAAAATTTTCCTTCATTTTCGATGTAAAATCAAATTTGCAATCAAAAGTACTTTACTAAATTTTGATAAAGTGCACTTTTCAAGTTATAGCCATATTTAATGACTTTTTGAAATAGTCGCAGTTTTCATTTTTAAATTGTGCACATGTTTTGCCCAGTTTTGAAAAAATATTTTCAAAAGCTGAAAATTCTCTATATTTTGCTTATTCGGACTATGTTGATACGACCTTTAGTTGCTGACATATTGCAATGCATTTAAAAACAGGAAAATTGATTTTTCTAAGTTTCACAAACAACCCACCATTTTCTATCGTCAATATCTCAGCAACTAATGGTCCGATTTTCAATGTTAATATATGAAACAATTGTGAATTTTCCGATCTTTTCAAAAAAATATTTTGGAATTTTCAAATCAAGACAAACATTTTAAAGGGCGTAATATTGAATGTTTGGCCTTTGTGAAATGTTAGTCTTGATTTGAAAATTCCAAAAATATTTTTCGAAGAAATAAAATTCACAATATTTAACATTAATCTAATCTGTATTGACTTTTTTTAAGTGTGACTTAAAGATCAATTTTCCTGTTTTTAAACGCATTGCAATACTCAGCAATAAAAGTATCAACAAAGTCAAATAAAAAATATTTTTCAGCTTTCAATATTTTTTAGACCACAAAAAAATTAAAACTGCGACTTTTCAAAAAGTCACTAAAATATGGCTATAACGAAAACTGCACTTTCAGTAAAGTACTTTTTGATAAATTTGATTTTACATCGAATGAAGTGACAAAATTTCGATTTTGAATAAATCAGTATTGATTAAAATTCATAACTCGGTTGTCAACAAAATTTCTGAAAATTTGGCATTTAAAACATATCAAAAAATAAAAATTAAAAATGTTTTTTAAATCGTGTTAGTGATAAAGTTAAATAAAAAAATTTTTACCGTGTATTATTTTCAGTGTACCGTAATTACCTACAACTTTGCCGAAGCAAATCGATCAAAAATTCCTTCAAGATACGTTTATTTTCATACATCATTTTGCCTGCCTGTAAAATTATGCAAACTAATGATGCAAATGATTCTTTGGGCATACCGAAGGCACCAAAAAAGTTTCAGTCGGATTAAAAAATACAAAAAAAATCGAATGACCGAAATCCTAGAGAACTGCTCTGCTACCTGGTGTTCTGTAAGATGGATTAATTCTATAATTTTATACGATTTAGAGATAATCAATACCTTGAACAATCTATTTTTTGTTAAAGGAATATTTGTTGGGTAATTTATAATGCACTGTTTTTCCTGATCTCAGTGTCATTGAACCATATTAAGTAAAATTTTAACTTTTAATATTTATTTGCAAATGCTATAGAGTTTTTACAGTACAATTTTCAAAAAATTATCATTATTTATCTATTATTTTTATATTTTTCCTAATTCCTCATTTCTTTCCACTTTATTAAATTATTTCTTTTATTTCTTCTTTTATTTGAAGCGAGTAGAATGTAGAGCTGGCTGAAGTAGATGAAATAATTCTCATGGGTTCTAGAGCTTTTGCCATGTGCGGTAGCGAAATAGTTCCATTCAGCAAAAAACCCAAAATCCGCCTTACGGTTTGAAAGATTGATCTTATTAAACAGATATTTAATATTGTGAGCCAGTTTTATCTGAATAATTGTTGATTTTTTTTCAACTCTGGCACATTTAATTTCAAAAGCAAACCCATATACTTCTGATACATGTAGACAGCAGCTGTCTTCCAAGATTTCGAAATGATTGACAAACAAAAAGATTATTGTTCGGGCGGTGTCGAAATCAACACAACTGAATTTGATCTTCATCAGGTCAATCAGATTAATATTTGTGATTTTCTTACATTTTTCAGTTTTATACTTTCCAGAAATCCTCCTCCTTAATTATGCTTCACGAGAGTTTTATTCATGTCAATAATTCATAATTTTTAATAATCTATCGTACACTTTTTCTTAAGTGTTACTTACAAGATCAATTGGGTTCTAAAATGAAGCTTAGATTGCTGATATTATTGTTCACAGCGATAAAGCTTATTTTTCTGAGTACAATGACCCTTTGTACGACCACAAAGAGTTTAAAATGGATTTTTAAATCAATTTTGAAAAATTAACCTCGCGGTCCTTCTTGACAGAAAAGCTCCTACTTGACAGCTCGTTCCAAGGGGACCATAGTTGATCCATCGGAAAAATGTTGTCTTGTCAATATTTTTTTGCATTACAATGAAAAAAGTGATCAGAAATGGTTTTTAATCGTGTTTTTACCGTTATACATAAAAATTTACATAGGGCTTTAGTACCTAATTGCAATTTCCTGCTAGCTCTACGGGAATTCCATTCTGCCGTGTATTGCGTGTCGTTCTTGCTCTGTCCTGTGGGCTAATTTGCTAATGATTATTTGAGATGAAATCTTATTTCAATAAATAACCAGGTAGCAGTTATTGATCAGCGCGCCCGAGTGCTTCTAGCAGATGCGGCGAATAGAGCTAATTTAGGTAATCTCAACTTTAAAATTCGATATCTCTGGAACGAAACATATTCCTTTCTGTCGATAAGTGATTCTTATGTAAAATTGGCCGAGGAATACGATGGTGAGGTCAAATTTAAAAAAAATGAATAGGGCTGTTTTGAGATACGGCCAATTAAAGTTTTCAATTGCGCAATACAGGTAGAAAAAATATTTCAATCCAAATTTTGATCACGGAAATGGATTCTACGTCCAATTTCCTTCAAAATTGAGTCTAAGACCGACCCTCTAAGATTTGTGGTTCCTGAGTTATCGTCGTTTGAAGATAGGGGTTTCGCTCAAAAATCGCCAAAAAGTCGATTTTTTGGGAGGGTACAAAAATGGAGGGGGTGGTCCGATTTGGATGAAATTCTGGATTTTTGCATGTTTTGATAGTCTCATAAGCTCTGCCAAATTTGAGCAGGATCGGAGAGGTAATTTTCAAATTTGCATTTTTTCTTGCACACTTCAGGTGGAATGACCCATACCTTAAATACTTTAAATACTTTAAATACTTTAAGGGTGCACAGCAACCAAGGAAGTTGTTGTCTTCTTATTCTAAAATAATCAAACTTATGGACCCAATACTGCAACAACGGGATTGTAAAATTAGTCAAACTTTGTTGTAAATTACTTTGTGAACAGTACTTTAGGGGATGAATAAAAAAATATTTCAATAGTACCCGTAATTTTGAAGATACTAAAATATCTGTAACAAAATTCTGGGTGCATAAGCTCTGGTTGATGTGCACCGTTAAATACTTTTAATACTTTAAATACTTTAAATACTTTAAATACTTTAAATACTTTTAATACTTTTAATACTTTTAATACTTTAAATACTTTAAATACTTTAAATACTTTAAATACTCTAAAACTTTAAATACTTTAAAACTTTTATACTTTAATACTTCAAATACTTGAAATACTTTAAATACTTTAAATACTTTAGATACTTTAAATACTTTAAATACTTTAAATACTTTAAATACTTTAAATACTTTAAATACTTTAAATACTTTAAATACTTTCAATACTTTAAATACTTTAAATACTTAAAATACTTAAAATACTTAAAATACTTAAAATACTTAAAATACTTAAAATACTTAAAATACTTAAAATGTTAAAATACTTAAAATACTTAAAATACTTAAAATACTTAAAATACTTAAAATACTTAAAATACTTAAAAATTAAAATACTTAAAATACTTAAAATACTAAAATACTTAAAATACTTAAAATACTTAAAATACTTAAAATATTAAAATACTTAAAATACTTAAAATACTTAAAATACTAAAATACTTAAAATACTTAAAATACTTAAAATACTTAAAATACTTAAAATACTTAAAATACTTAAAATACTTAAAATACTAAAATACTTAAAAACTTAAAATACTTAAAATACTTAAAATACTTAAAATACTTAAAATACTTAAAATACTTAAAATACTTAAAATACTTAAAATTTAAAATACTTAAAATACTTAAAATACTTAAAATACTTAAAATACTTAAAATACTTAAAATACTTAAAATACTTAAAATACTTAAAATACTTAAAATACTTAAAATACTTAAAATACTTAAAATACTTAAAATACTTAAAATACTTAAAATACTTAAAATACTTAAAATACTTAAAATACTTAAATACTTAAAATACTTAAAATACTTAATATACTTACAATACTTACAATACTTAAAATACTTAAAATACTTAAAATACTTAAACTTCTTATACTTTAAATACTTCTTATACATTTTATACTTTTTATTCTTTTTATACGTTTTATACTTTTTTGTCTTACAGGGTTGGTCTTAGACTCAATTTTGAAGGAAATTGGACGTAGAATCCATTTCCGTGATCAAAATTTAGATTAAAATATTTTTTCTACCTGTTGTATTGCGCAATTGAAAACTTTAAATGGCCGTATCTCAAAACAGCCCTATTTATTTTTTTTTATTTGACCTCACCATCGTATTCCCCGAGCAATTTTACATAAGAATCACTTATCGACAAAAGGAATATGTTTCGTTCCAGAGATATCGAATTTTAAAGTTTTAAGTAGTTGAGATTACCTACATCAGCTACACTCGCCGCATCTGCTAGAAGCACTCAGTCGTGCTGATCAATAATTACTACCTGGTGTTCTGTAAGATGAATTATTTTTATAATTTTATACGATTTCGAGATAATCAATACCTTCAGCAATCTATTTTTTGTTTAGGGAATATTTATTGGGTAATTTTTAATGCACTGTTCTAGGCACTGTTTTCCTGATCTCAGTGTCATTGAACCATATTAAGTAAAATTTAAACTTTTTAAATTTATTTGCAAATGCTATAGAGTTTTTACAATACAATTTTCATATTTTTCCTATTATTTCTTTTATTTCTTCTGTAGATGCTGGCTGTAAAAAATGAAATAATTCTCATGGGTTCTAGAGCTTTTGCCATGTGCGGTAGCGAAATAGTGCCATTCAGCAAAAACCCCAAAATCTGCCTTACGGTTTGAAATATTGATTATATTAAACCGATTTTTATATTGTGAGCCAGTTTCATCTGAATAATTGATGATTTTTTTTTCAATTCTGGTACATTTAATTTCAAAAACAAAACCATATACTTCTGATACAGTGGACAGTAGCTGTATCGTCTTCCAAGATTTCGAAATGATTGACAAACAAAAAAAAAGATTATTGTTCGGACGGTGTCGAAATCAACACAACTGAATTTGATCTTAAGCAGATTAATCTTTGTGATTTTCTCATATTTTTCACTTTTATACATTCCAGAAATCCTCCTCCTTAACACCTAAACTCCCAAGCTTGAGAAAAAGGAGGGGGAATTTATATGGAAAATCCTTTTCTCGAGCTGGGGAGTTTAGGTGTTAATCATAATCATGCTTTACGAGAGTTTTATTCATTTTAATTCATAATGTTTAACACGATAATGTATCATACACTTTTTCTTAAGTGCTGCTAGCTCCGCGGGAATTCCATTCTGCCCTGTATTGCGTGTCGTTCTTGCTCTGTCCTGTGGGCTAGCACACAAAATCACCGTATTTTTTATTCAAGATTAAACAGCAGTTTCCTACAGTGGTGTACATTCAATTTTTGCCTAATTTGCTAATGATTATTTGGGATGAAATCTTATTTCAATAAATAATCAGGTAGCAGTTATTGATCAGCGCGCCCGAGTGCTTCTAGCAGATGCGACGAATAAAGCTAATTTAGGTAATCTCAAATACTTAAAACTTTAAAATTCGATATCTCTGGAATGAAACATATTCCTTTTTGTCGATGAGTGATTCTTATGTAAAATTGCCCGGGGAATACGATGGTGAGGTCAAATTCAAAAAATAACTAGGGCTGTTTTGAGATACGGCCATTTAAAGTTTACAATTGCGCAATACAGGTAGAAAAAATATTTTAATCTAAATTTTTATCACGGAAATGGATTCTACGTCCAATCCTTCAAAATTGAGTCTAAGACCGACCCTCTAAGATTTGTGGTTTCTGAGTTATCGTTGTTTGAAGATAGGGGGTTTGTTCAAAAATCGCCAAAAAGTCGATTTTTTGGGAGGGTACAAAAATGGAGGGGGAGGTCCGATTTGGATGAAATTCTGGATTTTTGCATGTTTTGATAGTCTCAACAGCTCTGCCAAATTTGAGCCGAATCGGAGATAGTAATTTTCAAATTTGCATTTTTTCTTGCACACTTCAGGTGGAATGACCCATATAGGATAGACCATTAGCGCACGTTTTTGCATTTTTTTTTATTCGATTGTGAGTAGCGAGACCTCGCGGTTACTGCATCGTGTTTTCCGAGCCTTTCATTTGATATTTTATTTTTCATAAGTCCTTCTTTTATCATCGTTGATTGAAAGGCACGCCGCCGGTTTAGTTTGTTTAAATTATTGTTTTAATTTCGTTAGAATCGGTTACGTAGCGTCTTTTTTTCTTTTTGATGATAATCGTGGATCGTAATAATTTATTCCAACTGTAAAAAAGTAAATCTTTCCCAGTTCCTGAGGGGAACACCCGTGAAGAGTATCGGGGCCGGCATTTACAAAGCGGATTCAGTGGCAGTTTTTCACTCAACTAATGTTAACATGTTTAGGTTAATGTTAACATTCCATAGGGCGCCTCCCTAAGGTGTCGTGATAAGGTCCAGTTTGTGACGATACACTACCTTCCCTTTAATAAGCAATCGAATCCAGAAGGGAAAAGATCACCAGTTGTGTTGGTCCGAGCCGGGATTTGAACCCCGATCTACCGCTTACGAGGCGGAAGCGTTACCACTAGGCTACGTGGCTCGGTGAGCAACTGGCAGTTCTAGTATTAACTCATCAAACTATCGATTTTATGAAGAGTAAAGCGTTTTTTATTTACTGTTTTTGAAATTTGCACGCGTTATCTAAAATATACTGATAAGTCCAGCCCATAGCACTACTCGGTTGGCACGCGTTCGATTAAAAAAACTTTCTAACTAATCAATAATTTATCTTTCCGCAGCCGGCTGCCTAAGATTTTAAATTTTTCAACCGATAAACAAAATGCTCATGGTCACATCACTGCCACTCGTGAATCCTGACCTCATACCCACCTACTAACCCCCTCAAAACTCATGTGATACTTTGTCGGAGAAGCAGTCGATTGGGCGGTCTCTATCACTCAAGTATCGGACTAACATTCCCATCCACTTCCCCGTGACTCTACCACTGGTCGTGGCCGGCGCCGGTATTGATCAGCAAGATCCCGAGCATGGGTAAATAACAAGGGAAATGCGTAATAATACCTTTCTCTGGAATCATTACCAAATTTTGGTATTCCTGGACCCTTTGAAATTTGTCTTAAGGATTATGCAAGAGCAAAATGTGCTATCATACCAATTAAAGGTATTGTTTTGATATTGCAAAATTGCAGAATTTGTCATTACAGTGTTTTATCAAATTCCTCTGAAACTATGGGAAAATTTTGACCAATTTTGACAAAATAATTAATTTTGCACTAAAATGATGTCTCAAAGCGAATGCTTTCATTGAAAACCGGAAATTTCAAACTTGATTTTAAAAATTTTTGATATACCCCCAGCGCCGTACCTAGGGGTTGGCGCAGTTGGCGACCGCCAAGGGCGCCAGCCCTTGGGGGGCGCCGAAATCGATGATTGTACAAAATTTTCATGTCAGTTATAACATCCTCATTAGATATTTGAAACATAAAGGGCGCCAAATTATAAAGTAGAACTACAAATAGCTAGATAATTTGGTTTAGAATATTAAAAAAAAATTTAAAGGGCGCCAAAATCAATTGTATGAATATTTCTACCGAAGTGTTTTTTGAATTCATACTTAATGCTAAATTTATTTTTTCATCAAAGAAGGGGCGCTCAAGTGACAGAAAATTCAAGGAGTTCTAAAAGAGCTTCTCAAAATAAATACAGCATCAAAATTTGGCCTGTTGTATAATAAAGTTAAAATCATACCTTCCAGACTAAAAAAAACTAACTATATACAAATCTTTTGATATTTTGACAAATCATACCTTCCAGACTAAAAAAAACTAACTATATACAAATCTTTTGATATTTATACATTTTCGAGTTTAAAAAATGGCCATTGATTTCCCCTTTTATAAGCAACTTCGTGCATTGAAATTTCCCTACGTTATTTCAAAATACTAGAGTTTTGAAATAGGAAAACGGTTGTAATTTCTCACCAATAGGATCAACATTATTTTTTCAAGAATATTTTTTTCAGGGCGCCCAAGCTGTTTTGAACATCACTTTTTCAGTTTTAGCTTAAAGCGGTGTACGCACTTCGGAAGCAACCGGTCAAGAAAAAAATCAAATGGGCAGCAGCGGCAGCGCAAGCAAGTCAGAGAGGGTGAAGAAAAGCCCCAAGAAATCGCTCCCTCTCCTTTGCTCTGCTGTTCGTAAAGCTGTTTCTTGACCCCTTTCCTTCCGATCTGCATACTAGCCTTAAGGCTGGTATGCAGATCGGAAGGAACGCAAACTCCATAAAAACGCCCAAGAAACGGCCAAGGAAAGGGTCACGAAAAGATTTTTCTTAAGCGGTACGCAGCTACGTTTGACGTTTCTTCGCGCGGTGCTTGTTTGTAACATGTTTTGATGAAAAAATCAAAGAATTGTAATTTTCCTTTTTGAATGCGACTGATAATTACAAATGTTTTAATAATTTTGTATTGGATATTATATTTAAAATTCCCGCCGTATCTCAAAATGCAGAATAATGAAATTAAAAGGACAGGTTCAATTTTTGTGGTCGAAATGGAGTTAAAAAAAGAAGTTGTCTTTGTAGATGTCGGCCATCGTGTCACCAACTAATTATTGCTAGTACCAACCAGCTACCACTGGATTACGAGTCCTCTGCGCTGTCCGATTGATCCACACATTGCGGGACCAAAATGAAGTAAATCAGAGTGAAATTAAACTTGACAATAATCATAAAATGTTCTTACTGAAAATACAATAATAATCTGAAAATTGAAGTAGAACCAGACAACAAATTCAAAAATATGAAAAAAATAACAAACATCTCAGAAATTTCAAATCACATTTTATTTTAATAATTTGGAAAATTTCAACAAAAATCTGAAATTTGGAAATTCAAAATTAAAAATATGCAGAATTGAATAATAATTTTAGTATTGAAGTTTTTATAAATTCAATTGCTCAAACATTTTGAAATTCTAAGCGAATGTACAAGTCGAAATTTCAAAAGTTTTAAAAATCGGAAATATAGAAATTCGTAAATACAAATTTACGAAAACCTCGAAATTATAACAATCAAAAACTCTATTTCCTCCAAAATAAAAAAAAAATCTAGAATTAATAATTAAGAATCTAGAAATTTAAAAAAAATTAAGAATTTAATAATTTAAAAATTCAAGAAAAAAAATTAAACATTTGTACCAGCCTTATTCCATAATTTCCAAATTTCCTAACTTTTCCTGATTTCCTAGTTTCCGATTATCCTAATTTTCTTGGCATCCTAATTTACTAATTTCTTAATTTTATAATTTGGTAATTTTCTTGTTTCCTTATTACATAATTTTCTTGTTTTCTTTATTTTAATAATTTGCTTATATCATAATTTTCAAATTTCCTAATTCCCTGATTTCCTAATTTCCTAATTGTTTAATTTCCTTATTTCTTATTTCCTTATTTTTTTTATTTCCTTATTTCATAATTACATAATTTTTTGTTTTAGTTTTTCTAGTTTTAGAATTTAAGAATTTATAATTTTCAGTTTTTTTAACAGAAATTTTTAATTGTTGATTTCTTAATTTTGTTTATAATTGTTGTTCAAAGTTTTTGAATAAAAATGTTTAATCTTTAATTTTAACTTTTGAATATTTTGAATCTTTTTATATTTTCCTCGAAAGAACCTCAAGCGCGAACACCGTCAATCGTCAAGTTAAAGCAAAAAGTATCATGATTGAGAATTAAATTATGTGAAAAAAAAAACATCAAAAAAACAAAACCCTGATATCATTATCGATTTAATGAAATCTGAGAAAATATTCAGCCAACCTAATTCCTACAATAAATTATCAATTTAACCTATCTCTAATTATTTGAAATAATCAAATAATTGAACGTAAAATAACTGAGTTTCTGAATTTAAACATATTAAGGACTCCAATTGCAATTATAAAATCAAAACTATTTGAAGCAATCCTGGAAAAATATCATCAATTTATTAAAATGCTCGTAAATTTGAGAGGGGCGCCAAATTGATGCTTCGCCAAGGGCGCCGTGGACCCAAGGTACGGCTCTGTATACCCCCTAAAGAAATGACTTGAAATTGTGGAAAATTTTCTAAGTCAGGATGGCACATTTTGGTATTATTTTGGTATTAAAGTGTTTTATCAAATTCCTCTGAAACTATGGGAAAATTTTGACCAATTTTGACAAAATAATTAATTTTGCACTAAAATGATGTCTCAAAGCGAATGCTTTCATTGAAAACCGGAAATTTCAAACTTGATTTTAAACATTTTTGATATACCCCCTAAAGAAATGACTTGAAATTTTGGAAAATTTTCTAAGTCAGGATGGCACATTTTGGTATTATTTTGGTATTAAAGTGTTTTATCAAATTCCTCTGATACTATGGGAAAATTTTGACCAATTTTGACAAAATAATTAATTTTGCACTAAAATGATGTCTCAAAGCGAATGCTTTCATTGAAAACCGGAAATTTCGAACTTGATTTTAAACATTTTTGATATACCCCCTACAGAAATGACTTGAAATTGTGGAAAATTTTCTAAGTCAGGATGGCACATTTTGGTATTATTTTGGTATTAAAGTGTTTTATCAAATTCCTCTAAAACTATGGGATTTTTTTTACCAATTTGTTGTGCCCTTCCACATACTAAATTTTGCGCTAAAATGACTTAAAAAAAAACCAAATACTTTGAAAAACGAGTCAATTGAAAGATTATTGAATTTTGGTGAATTTCAATCCAGTTTTATTTTAATAACACTTATTTTTCAATCTTGTTATTTTACAGAATCTTCAAGAACTTCATGCACAGGCCGTTCATTAATGACAAATGCATTCGGTGTGGTGAAGAATATCACTAAGAACAACATGGAATCATCAGGTGAGTAGATTTGGCTGTTGCATATGGATCATTTCCGTTTTTTCACTAACTGCAACTGCTGCACTAAAAATGGTATGAAAATACCAAATTTAGGTATTACTTGTGCAAATATCAGCGACCAAAATGTGATCTTGGTTGCCCAGTAATAGATGGTAAAATACCATCAAATCATACCAAAATCATGTATGTGGAAGACCACAGGAATACCAAAATATGATTTTCCAAGGGCGCGGGAATACCTCAAAATAAAACCATGGCAATACCAAGTTTTGGTATTCAAGCAATGTTCAAAAATCTAGAAGACCTCAACTTGGTATTGAAATGGTTTTATTTTGAGGTATTATTTTACCCTTGGAATAACATGGTTTGGTATTGTTGTGCCCTTCCACATACTAGACTTTGGTATGATTTCATGGTATTTTACCATCTATTACTGGGCAACCAAGGGCACATTTTGGTCGCTGTTATTTGCTCAAGTAATACCAAAATTTGGTATTCCCGTGTTATTTACCCCTGCTCGGGATAGGGGCCATTGAGAAGTTGCGAAGCGAGGAAAGATAGCACCCACTCATCTTCCACGGCTCATGGATGTAACTTCTGGAGGTCCTGGTCAATAACGGAGTTGCAACTGCGTGTGGGCACCTATGCTTATTAGCGTGGTTCACGTTTCTATGAAAAAGACAAAAGTTGTTATTTTGTCTTACATCAACCGGAATTTCGTTCTTTTATGTCCCCAGAAGCACTCCTGAAAATTTGAGCCCATTTGGTAAGGTCTAGGAGCTCCAGTTTTAATTTGAAATTTATATGGGATTTTGATTTATTTTCCATGGGAAACTATCTTTTTTTACATTGTATTAGGATTTTTTTATAAATCGATGAAATGACTTGATTCTTATAGTAGGAGATAGGTTTTGAACTGGGGAACAACTTTGTAGAACATACCAACATGCTAGGAAGTGACCCTTTAAAGATACAGATACTTTTAGATGGTGGCTTTTGAAGGGGCATTGCTTATGCTTTTATACTTTTTATACTTTTTATACTTTTTATGCTTTTTATACTTTTTATACTTTTTATACTTTTTATACTTTTTATACTTTTTATACTTTTTATACTTTTTATACTTTTTATATATACTTTTTATACTTTTTAATACTTTTTATACTTTTTATACTTTTTATACTTTGATATTTATTTTTTTTTTATTTGAGCGAATTATTAAATTTTCATTACCTGAAAATATTTGTAAACGAAAAAGTTTTATTCTGGCATTTATGTGGATCGATCAACAGAATCCTGTCGAAACAAGTCAAGCTTGACCAGCGTCTTTCGAAAACAAAAGAAAGAGGAAAGTTTAGACTGTTAAGCTCTGAAGAATAATTCCGAGTTTCAACATCAGATGGCGCAGTTGCGCAAGAGAAGCTTTACTGTCAGTTTAAGCTCATTTTTCCAAAGAAGTATCAGAATTCCTAAATTGGGCCAGCAAATTTAGGAATTGTGTGACTTCTCTGGCAGAAGTTGGCAAATTCCTAAATTTTAGGAATGGATTACCGGACGGGCCAAAATTTCTCATAGATGGCGCTGTTCGTTTAGTAGTAAGAAATTCAAATTTGTTCTGAAAAAATTACTTTTTCATTAATATCTCAAAAACTACGCAATGTAGGCTCACAAAATTTGACCTACTGATTGAAAAAAAAAATTACCTTTTACCAGGTCAAATTTAAAGCATAAGCGATGCTTAACTTGGGAAATATTGAATTTAAACTGATTTTCCCCATACATTTTTTAAATCGATTACTACCAGCGTGACAGCTGCCGCCATCATCGTTTTTCTCTTTCTCGCCTCGCTTTTGACAGCGAGATCAGTCAAAACGATATGTCAAACCATTTTTTTGTTTGTTGTGGTCCGCGATTTAAATCTCCGTCGGAACGGACACCACAAGCCTTTCCGTTGCCTTTGCCCTTGCCCTCCGGGGTTGCACTCCCTAACGGAACACTTGCCGCTGCTGCTGTCCCAGATGGAAAAAGGCGCGCGCGGAATTTTCTACGCGAAATGTACAGGTAAGGTCTGGTTCACAGTTTAAAGTTGGAACAGATTTTTAATGATATTATTCCAAGGTTGATGGACCCGGCCTACCTGGCCGCGTACGTAGCTGCATGACCATTCGGACCGCTCTTTTGGCCATCGCTTGGGACTGAACAAACCACTGCGGTCTCAGCAGTAACTCGAGTACATCCTTTGACCGCGAACAAACCGGAAGTACCATCGTGTGAGGTTTAACTTCTCTCAGCAACAAAACATTCGTCAAATAGTCTATCACCTTGACGCGAGCTTCGTAACGTGGCAGATCCGTAAAGTGGCCAAACCCATCCAGAATCCTCCCCTTGCAGTCAATCAACTCAACCAGCGGCAGCAGATGCCCTTTTCGCATGCTCAAAATCGTACCGAATGTGTGCTGGCGTTATTTTGATCTCTCTCGTGCCAAACTCCGCGTCGATCGACTCGTCAAAATCCAGCGGAAATTCCTCCTTCCGTATCGGGTGCCACAGCATGGACGTAATCCCGCGCAAGTGCTCGTACCTCCCGTCGTCGGATTCACCGTCACCGCCAAATTCCCGAGTAGCGCTTCCGGCCGGGTCGTCGAGATGATGATCTCTTGGGACGATCGGACTTTATAAGCCACGTCGACTGAAGGTGATTTTTCTCTTATAACCCGGAACCTCAACCAGGGTAGGACCGTTGATTTCCACGTTGTTAACCTCAATGTCCGACTCGAGAGAGCAACTTCAACTAGCGATTTATCTGCTGTCCCAGATGGAAAAAGGCGCGCGTGGATATGTACAGGTAAGGTCTGGTTCACGGTTTAAAGATTGAACGGATTTATAATGACATGATTCCAAAGGTAAGGTGTACGCAGCTGCCATGAAGATTTAACACAACCGGCCGACAAGAAAGGGAAGAAGCATGCGGCTGTCGCCACTGCTTCCGGCTCGGGTGAGAAGAAGCCAGCTGAGAAGCGTCCGGCTGCTACTGATTCGAAGGCCGCTAAGGGAGGCAAGAAGTTTCCGGTCTCAAAACCGAACTGGCCAAAAAGGGTGCTGCGTGAGGTGCTACCGCCAAAATGGAAGAAGTGCGTTATTGCCGCCGGTTTGCTGAAAGCTAAGCGTACCAAGACCAAGGTGACCACCAGGACCGTTAGAAACTGCGCTGAGCAAAATCCGCACCGCGGTCAAGTTCGTTGGCAGCGTACTATGCCTCTGTACCGCAACCGCATACGACATCATCAACTGTCCGCTGACGACGGAAGCCGTGATGGAGAAGATCGAGGACAACAACACGCTGGTGTTCCTGACCCATCTGCGCGCCAACAAGAACCACGGCAAGAAGCTGTACTCAGTCAAATTGTCACTAGGGTTGTGACCGGATTTCGTACGTGCGGCTGGCGCGTGGCTGCGATGCCCTGGACAAAGAAAACTAGATCGGAATCATCTAGGCAGTGCGCCGCGTTCTACTATCGAGCTGCCTGGTTGTGGGAAACCGGTCGCCAACAGATAAAGGGGGGAGAGAGAGGGAGGAAGCAATAGTAGAACCGATCGTGCAAACGTGGTCCAACTCTTGTACGAAGTCATGTACTAATAAAATTTCATGAGGGCCTGCAACGATTGTGACATCGGCCGTATGATTACGGGCTCTTGGGACAAGTAGGGTGAGAACGTGAACCAAGATGATCTAATGCGACTTGGTTCACACTTTAAGGGACCACGTGAACATTATTTTTGAGTTAGGGTTCGTGTTGTTCATCCCACTCGTGAAGGCCGCACCAGACGCAGCTCTGCTCGCACTTACGTGTTGGTCGCAGGTCGGCTATTTTGATCTAACCAGAGTCGTAGCTCGTCGTGTTTCTCCTTACGGATCAACCAACGGTCTATTTGGTTATCCACTAACCCAACACCGGAAACCCCAAAAAATAACTTTTATTATGCATGAATTTTACAAGCTTAACTAGTACAGTCCAGACTCGATTATCCGAAGGCCTTGAAGGCGCCATATTTTACAAATTTCAAGTCATCAGGGAACAGGGGTACAGGGAAAATTACAAGTTGGATCAAAATTTGCAAAATAGGGCGCTTGAGATAATCGAGTCTTACATCGAACAAAAACGTACTTAAAGTCTCAACTCTACTGCAGAGTCGGGATCATTCCATATCTGCAGGCAGTTCTCCGAAGCGGCTATCGAACGACTTTTCTGGAAACAACCTCCTCACGGTCCAACGAATCCTCCATGGTCCATGTGACTGTATCCACCCGAGGTCAACGCACCACGTACGTTGTACCGGCTTCATCCTCCCTTTCCTCCGGGCATCGACTTGGCCATACAGCTCGAGCGTAGGCTGCTGAACGGCCTACTGCGCCTGTCTACCGTTTCCGAACGACGAGTAACGTCCCGTGGAACTTGAGTGTGAGTTCTTGATGGCCGCTACACTCGCGTTTCGCGTGTCCGGGAATATTTTCGATTTTTCGGGTTAAGTAGTGGTGATTGGAGCTTAATTTGCGACCAAATTAACGATCCTTTGGGCGTTTATTTGAGGAAGGTGGAGTTTGCTCTAGAAGATAGGTGCTTAGGGAGAAAATCAAGTGCAAATTTGTGCCGAAAGTTATATTTCACCATTTTGTGCCGATATCACGCTCGTCCACTTAGCGGTATTAGTGCCAACATTGCCTGGCAGTGCGTGGTAGTGCGATCACGAAGTCGGGTGAGAGTGAGTGCCGGCGAGTCGCTCACATCCCACATTAACTCAGTGCGGACGTTATGCATCGGCGGCCGTTACTGATCGTGTGGTCCGCCCTAGAACCGCCCTGGCGAACCGAGGGCGGGCCGCCTGGGCGGTTGAAATTTGACATTTGAAATTTTTCAATTTCGTCCGCCCTCCATCCGCCTTGGCCTGCCATGGGCGCATCGCCTGGGCGGTTCAAACTGATCGCTGAAATGTTTCAATATCGTTCGCCCCTCAATCGCCGCGGCGAGCCAAAGGCTGATTGCCGTGGCGGTTTGCATCTGAAGGAATTTATTTCGAATTTGACATTTCAGTCAGTTTTCAACGAGGTGGGTGTTGTTATTTAATTGGCGGCTGCTGATTTTCGTTGTTAAGTTTGTGTTGGGAGAAGTGTTGTGTTGTTTAGATTGTTTACTTATGTAAACAAACAGTTGAAAGTGCGTTTGAAATAGTGATTGAAGGTTGTTTTGCAAGAATAATCGTTATTGTTGGTGTAATTTATGTGACACCCCTTATAAATATTGTTGGCAGATGTGCAAACATTTGGAATACTTAGAATTTGATATGTTTCATTGTTGTTATGATTTGATTTGTTCTTATTTGTATGTTTGTATGAAAATTTGGTGTACATTTTGGTAAAAAGTATATCTTTCCCAGGAAAACCTCTTGAAGAGTATCGAGGTGGCATGTACAAATCGGATTTTGTGCCAATGTTTACTCAATTAATGTTAATGTTTTTTTGTGTGAATGTTAACACTCCAAAGGTTGCGGGTTTAGTGCCAGCAGTGGAGACAATTAGTGGTGTAGCAGCGATTTTTGTCTTTCTTTTGTTTGACGATTTTTAGGTGTGCATGATGCAGGACATGGGTAGAAAGTAATTTCAATTATTTTCAATTATCAGTTTAGCGGCAACAATATCATTTAAAATTTTGTTTAATTTTTTTTACAGCTTCCCGGATCATTTATAAATGAACTGCTTATATGTATTTATCTATTCTTCATTTGATCTATTTGAATGTTTATATCATTCCTATTCCTTGTCCTTTTTTCTACCATTCCTCCATACCATATATGATCAAGTTTCATGGACTAACGACAGTTACTGAAATAGCAATGGAACCATCTGAAGAATTTGTCTTTAAAATATAATTATCTTTCTTCCAGCATCCGGGAATCTTCTTCAATTTTGATGTCTACATTTATCTATTCACTATATGATTTATTTAAATGTTTATATCCTTCCTTATCCTATTCCTTTTCTTTCAGCAATGGAACCATCTGGAGCATTTGTCTTTTTAATTATAGTTGTTTGTTTTGCAGCTTCCCGGAATCATCTTTAAATTTACTGCGTATTTGTATTTATCTTTTCACTGTAAGATTTATTTTTATATTCATATCTACCATTCCCCCATATGATCAAACAAGCTCTTCCCGGCAAACTTTCGTCCTGCCCTTTTTTGGTTTCCTGACGTTTCATGCTTGTTTGCTTATTCAGCCTCCTGTGATCAAAATTGGATTTTACGTAACTTTTCCCATACAATCTGCAGCTTTTCCGGGTCCGGTTCCAGAGTGGCCAGAGTGTCAATTAGTTAGCGTAAAAACCTTCCTTGGGCTTATACGAACCCAACGCAACAAAGAGCACCTCGATCCGACACTCCGTATTGAACTGATTCGCGTTCGAACAAAACCGTCGAAATTTTTTATATATATATAAGATAGATTGAATGACAAGAAAGAACATGGGGTGTAATCTACTAGGATACTTTCTTCGGATTAGCTGCGCTTGTGTTTGATTAGTATGTATGAATTGTTAACATTCAATACGTTGCCTGTTTATATGTAAGTACCAATAATACATGAACATTTTAAATAATTTAGTTTTTAAGAATTAGTTAAAGAATTATTTTTGTTTGCTTATCAATATATTATTTTGTTTCTTTATTTTTTTCATCATTTAACCTCAGTGAACTAACAGCGCACGTAAGATGTATTAAGAACAAAATTATTTTGAAAATTAGGCTGGTACAAATATTTTTAAAAGTTTTTGTCACCCCCCCCCCCCCCCTACAAAATCGGCCCGAAAAATCAGGGGGCAAAAAAAATATTTTTACAATAAACTTCAAAATTTCAATGAAAATTCAAGTGCAACCAGCTGAAATCAAATTAAAATACATTCTCCTGCGTTTTAAATCAGATTAGTGCGCTGACCACGGGGACGCGCTGTCTTGTTTTTGCATGCTCATTTTCATTTCTTTTGTGTCGCTGTTCTGTGTGCTTGGGTGCGTGGTTATTATAATTAAATAATGGCATCATTAGTGCACTGACCACGGGGACGCGCTGTCTTGTTTTTGCATGCTCATTTTCATTTCTTTTGTGTCGCTGTTCTGTGTGCTTGGGTGCGTGGTTATTATAATTAAATAATGGCATCATTAGTGCGCTGACCACGGGGACGCGCTGTCTTGTTTTTGCATGCTCATTTTTATTTCTTTTGTGTCGCTGTTCTGTGTGCTTGGGTGCGTGGTTATTATAATTAAATAATGGCATCATTAGTGCGCTGACCACGGGGACGCGCTGTCTTGTTTTTGCATGCTCATTTTCATTTCTTTTGTGTCGCTGTTCTGTGTGCTTGGGTGCGTGGTTATTATAATTAAATAATGGCATCATTAGTGCGCTGACCACGGGGACGCGCTGTCTTGTTTTTGCATGCTCATTTTTATTTCTTTTGTGTCGCTGTTCTGTGTGCTTGGGTGCGTGGTTATTATAATTAAATAATGGCATCATTAGTGCGCTGACCACGGGGACGCGCTGTCTTGTTTTTGCATGCTCATTTTTATTTCTTTTGTCGCTGTTCTGTGTGCTTGGGTGCGTGGTTATTATAATTAAATAATGGCATCATTAGTGCGCTGACCACGGGGACGCGCTGTCTTGTTTTTGCATGCTCATTTTTATTTCTTTTGTGTCGCTGTTCTGTGTGCTTGGGTGCGTGGTTATTATAATTAAATAATGGCATCATTAGTGCGCTGACCACGGGGACGCGCTGTCTTGTTTTTGCATGCTCATTTTCATTTCTTTTGTGTCGCTGTTCTGTGTGCTTGGGTGCGTGGTTATTATAATTAAATAATGGCATCATTAGTGCGCTGACCACGGGGACGCGCTGTCTTGTTTTTGCATGCTCATTTTTATTTCTTTTGTGTCGCTGTTCTGTGTGCTTGGGTGCGTGGTTATTATAATTACGGGACCGGCCCGTGGCTTAATGGCTACGGGTCCCGCCTCATAAGCGGAAGGTTCAGGATTCGTTTCCCGACCGGTCTCCTTGAAATTTTTCGACTTTAAATGAACTTTATGAAAAAAAAAACACTTAGAATCAGGTGGGATTCGAACTCACACCTTTGGATTGGAAGTCGGATGCTCTAGCCATCTGGGCACCAAGGGATTAATACTCCTTGAGTGAATTAATCCGTAGTGGTGAAATAATGTCACAAGGTCATTTACTATATAATACAACAATCCCTTCCCCAACGATTCCCCTACACACGACACACCATTATAATCTATAAATAACTCGAACCGGTTGGTACGGTATGTCCCCGGCTTCTTCTTCCCTGATGGTTCTATGAAATGTGGGATCCGTTCATAGAATCTGTCTCATGCGGTTAATGCAACGCAGTAGGCCGGGCCACTTTAATGAGTGTAATACACTTCGGGGGTTCTCGAAAGTATTGCAAACATTAATAATGACAAGAAGGAACTTGAGGCGTAATCTAACCATAAGTTCTTCCCGGATGCTTTCTTCGGACTGGCTGCGCTTGTGTTCGATTAGATTAGATTAGATTAGATTAGATTAGATTCTCCTGCGTTTTAAATCATTTTTAGCATGTTTGGGTTTATTAAAAAAATCTTAAGATTTTTTGAAAATTTTCGATGGAAAATTTTTTGAAAATTTTCGATGGAAAATCTTTTTTTTTTTTTTTTTCGATACAGGCGCGCGTGTTGACGTTTGTAAATTTCACTTCACGTTTTTTCTCATATTCAAAAAATCGGCGAATTTTCTTCCAAAAATTGAAATTATGGTGGTATCCGGTGGAAAAGTTGGTGGTCAAAGAAAAACGGTCAAGGCAAAGTGATTTCCAGCGGAAAATTAAGAGCACAACCTTCTGGATTTTCCAAAAAGGAGTATGGTGTCAGCTCGAGCCTGTTGCAGAAATCAAAGCTGATTCCCGGATTTCAACGGGGGAAATCATCACGGTCAGGATTATCCAGAAGCAGCCACTTATCAGCAAATGGCAATCTTCATCCGGTACACTACACTTCCGGACAATGGATGGGCCCGCTGGCAACGTCATCAATCAAAGCTATAAATCGGGATAAGGTTGGCTGTTTCAAGTTTATCGATGGAGGTTCAGCAGTTCGCAAGTTCAACAACAAATTGGGCAACTCCAGAAATTCAAATGAAGCTGGTCTTGAAGATATCATTATTCGGTGAGCCCGTTCCTTTTATAAAACAAAAAAAAACCCTCTCACTAATATTCTAACATTCGCTCACACCAATCAAGACATCCATCCAAAACAAACATATATATAAAAAATATGCTTACTAAATACGCGCTGATTTCTTGTCCACAGATAAGAAATCGGAAGTTCTTAATAACGTTTGTATCCGATTGATGCAAACGTTCTTTAGAGCAGGGCTTGTCGGTTCAAGCTGAGGTACCTCGCGTACGGCTAGCCTACATAGAAATGGGTCACCGAAGCTCGGCAGAGCTAACACTCACCAAATGCCTATGCGAGTTATTTGCATGTATAAAATGGAAATCTAAAATATATGGAAACAACTCAATTTGTAAGAAGCGACCGCGTGGTCCCGTTTGGTTGGTTGCACACACTCCCACACACACACACACACACACAAAATCTTTTTTTTCGATACAATTTTTGTTTTTGTCAGGTCTTAGATTTTTTTAAAACTAATGATTGCAAAACAACTCCAGAGTTTTTTTTTGAAAAGGACCAATAAACTATTGTCTTTCATATGTTTATAGGACCTAATCAAAAAAAAACTCTAGAACTGAACTAGTGTAAAATGCATTTTAAAACACTTTTTTCATTTAAATGTGAAGACTATGGCTTGTTATTTAAATTTTTAAATTTTTATTTTTGCCCCCTTGACCTCAGCCAGGGCCGAGGGACAAAAACTTTTAAATATTTGCATCGGCCTTATGTTTTTCTTTCATATTTTTGCTTTATTTCTAAATATCAGCACACAAGAATCTGCATTTCTATACTTTGTGTTTTTTCAGTTTTAGATGAACTTGAAAAACACTATCAGAATCCTGAAGGAACCTGAACGGGTATTCTGCTTGGGCGGATGAAATATGTGTGAATGGCGAATCGAGGGCGGGCCAAGGCGGTTGGGGCTTTTTGGGCGGATGAACTTTATAAAGGGGGCGGATCGGGGGCGAGCCGCTGGCGGACCAACCTATAGGGGCGGTTGAACCGTATATGAGAGGCGCATCAAGGGCGAGCCAAGGCGGTTGGGGCTTTTTGGGCGGATGAATTTTATAATAGGGGGGGCGTATCAAGGGCCACTCGCTGGCGAACCAACCTACAGGGGCGGCTGTACCATATATGAAAGGCGCATCAAGGGCGAGCCAAGGCGGTTGGGGCTTTTTGGGCGGATGAACTTTATATGGGGGGCGGATCGGGGGCGAACCGCTGGCGAACCAACCTACAGGGGCGGCTGTACCGTATATGAAAGGCGCATCAAGGGCGAGCCAAGGCGGTTGGGGCTTTTTGGGCGGATGAACTTTATATGGGGGGCGGATCGGGGGCGACCCGCTGGCGAACCAACCTACAGGGGCGGCTGTACCGTATATGAAAGGCGCATCAAGGGCGAGCCAAGGCGGTTGGGGCTTTTTGGGCGGATGAACTTTATAGGGGCGGATCGGGGGCGACCCGCTGGCGGACCATCTTACAGGGGCGGACGAACCGTATATGAAAGGCGGGTCGAGGGCGAGCCACGGCGGTTGGGGCTTTTTAGGCGGATGAACTTTCTATGGGAGGCGTATCGAGGGCGACCCGCTGGCGGACCATCCTACAGGGGCGGTTGAACCATACTAAAACGGCGTATGTGGGGCGGATGAACGG